>NC_083469.1:11071190-11346190 GCF_030014155.1 Tachysurus vachellii
TGGTTAAGCAGTCTACAAATGCAAATTAGTGAAAGATAGGAAACGTCCATTTCAGATGACAGGTTACCTGATAGTGAATGACATGCTGGACATCTGGAATGTCAAGTCCTCGAGCAGCAACATCCGTTGTGAGAAGGACACCGCTATTTTAAATAATAAAGAATTATAACTATCACTCAAAATTTAATCTTGGAATCTTAATCATAATCATTTTATTTATGTCCAGGGTACTGTAAGGAAGTAAAGGACATTTAATCAGGTATTAAAACAGCCTTTGTGTAGGCATTCTACCCAGAGCTAATCATGAATCAACTGAAGTACTGAAAACAGAACATATATGAATAAAAGGAAATGATTTTCACAGTTCGCTCACCTTTCCCTTTCCGCAAACCGCTCCAGGTTTTTCAACCGCTGTTTCTGGTGCATATTAGCATGCAGTGGCAGTGGTTCCAAATCCAAAATAGTTAGTAATGAATTAAGCCTCTTGATGCAGTCAATGCTGTTTGCGAACACCATAGTGCGCCCAAGGTACTGCCGAAGGAAGTAGTAGAGATAAAAATCTTTCTCATCCTTGTCACAGTGGATCCTGGTTTCAGTCAGTGTCTCCACTGTGGCTTCCTTCCGAGTGAGATCAATCACTTTTGGCTTGCCTTTGATCCCTACTTTCTCCATGAGCACCTCCAGCTTGCTGCGCTGCTCCACTTTCTTTCCTTTCTTGTTCAGCACTCTGGCAGGGAGGCTGTGGATCATGGTTAGTGTAGCGGAGAACACAAAGGTCTGTCTCTTCGGGTTGAACTGGGAAGTGCTGAGCATCTCCAGCAGGTTCTCAAGCTCAGCAAAATGACCCTTTTCAACCATGCGGTCAGCTTCATCAATAACCAGGCACCTGAGGAGAACAGTTTTGCACATGTTATATTTCTATCCAATTGAATGTAATAGTTTCAAAGTTTAATAAGCGTCACTGGCTCTACCATGTAAATTAGCAGGTAGAAAGCTAAACTTCATCCTATGCTACAGGATGAAGTTAATGAAGTGAAAAGTAAAATACATTAGCACCTCACAGCATTACCTGAGCTGCCTTAGGTTGTGCAGATGAGGATGTTTATCCTGAATCATCTCCCACAGGCGCCCTGGTGTGGCGATAACAATCTCTGGCCTGCGCTTCAACATCCTGTCTTGTTTCTGTGGTGCCATCCCACCTACCAGAAGAGCAGTTCTAATACCTGTTTGAAGGTAACATAATCAGTACAGTCCCTGCACATGAAATAAACCATTTTAACAGCTCACACTAAAATATCACAGACCTGTAAACTGTGCTATGGCATCAATATGATGCTTGACTTGCACTGCTAGTTCTCTGGTTGGGGTAAGAACAAGTCCAAGTAAAGGCTGTTTCCTGCCATCATCTTTTTCTTCTGTCTTTGTATTAAAGCTCATGATCTGGATCCCTTCCTCATTTCCTGGTGTATCATCATTTTGACTTTGATGGTCATCAACAGAACCACAGTCGTCGTCTTCCTCATCTTGAGCGTCCACACTACCTTTATCTGCTGTGTCTTTTGTGTCTCTGACTGAAGGCAAATAAATGCTCTTCTCTTCCACAGGATCAGATTCCACATCTGCATCTTTACTGTCAATGGTTTTCTTCCATTCTAATATTCTGTGGATCATCGGAATTCCAAAAGACAAAGTCTTTCCACTCCCTGCAGAGCAATGACAGAAGAATACAGTTTAAGTTCATAGTGGACAGCACTAAAGGTGTCGTTTTGATTCTGGCTCAGTCAGATAAGGTGCAAATTCTAAATTCTAGGGCTTTTACGGAACACTGAATCACAGTAAAGTACCTAGGCCTAATAGTATTCAGTTGATCTGTTCAATAATAATTGTTCTCTAAAATTGTAACTGGTAAATGGTAAATGGAAAGGCACTATACATTTATCACAGATCAAAAAAAATTATACATTATTTTGAAATGCAATCTACAGTCACAGATCATGTTCCTCAACAATAGACTATGCTCCATTTATAAATCCCTCAAAACTTTCTTTTCTCTTTACACCTGAATGCAATGAAAGCTAAAAATAATGTCTAATATGTACATTACCCGTCTCTGCTGCACCCAGAATATCTAGGTGATCTCTAATGGCAGGAGGAAGAGCAAGAGCTTGAATCGGTGTAGGTGCAGAAAATCCAAGTGTGCTCAGTGCCTTTAGCACAGGATCAGGCACATACAAGTCTTTCCATGCTGATACATCAGTTTCCTGCCCTGCTGTTTTTGAGAGGGCTGTATCTGTCCAGTTCTTGGCTTTTCTTTTAAATGCAACCTGTACCTCGTTAGGAGTGTCTACATGGGCATCAGTCTCTGTTAGTTCTGCAGTTTTCTGATTCTTTTTCTTCTTCTTCTTCTTCTTTACTTTCTTGGTATTTTGTTTTGTCTCTGTTGCGAACTCAGTGTAATTATCAGAGTCTTCTTGTGTCTGGTCCTCTATGTCTTCGAAATCATCATCTCTGAGCACATCATCGTTCTCATGGTTCTTCTTTTTCTTTTTCCGCTTCCGAGCTGGACTGTCTTCAGATGACATTATCACTTTTTCCTGAGATTCTTCCAAATTATGGTCTACGGCTTCGGTTTCAATGGCTTTTCTCTTATTCTTTCGTTTCTTGCTGGCTGTTGTGTTTTGTAACAGCCCGGCTACGGCTGCAGTCTTTTTAGAGTGAACCATGGAATAATCTGAGAGTTCTTCAAAACACATCACTTCTCCCAGGGTCTCAGTGGCGAAAATGCTGGGATCGAGATCCACAGCTTTCCAATTGCCCTTCACAAGGATCCCTCTTTTAGATACCCCAAAGTGCTTCTTCGGCTTCATATTTTTGGTCTTCATCTTTCTTTATCTAAAGAAAGAAAGAAAGAAAGAAAGAAAGAAAGAAAAAACAGCTATATAGAAGAGGGGGGAAAATCAATAAATATATTGATATATAATATAATAATATATATAATTAATAATTAATTATAATTTAAAAATAATTAGAATAAATATTCTTCTAATTATTTAATCAGAATATTTAATTATTAAATAATTATAATAAAATAAAAACTGCTGGTGTTGATATTTGATACTTAACTACAGTCTTAAATACAGAATTAAACTCTAAAAGTATAAACACTATGTTATACTCCAGTGTTAGCTTCTTAGCTACCTACCATATATTTATATATGCTAATGCTAATTTACACAATACCTAATCGTGCGCTTTAACTAGTGAACACCAGCTAAATACCTTACACAAGGTAGTATTCCTTATTCCGTAAATTCCTTATGGCTTAAAAACAATACTCACCGAATGTTCACCTTTGTAAGAGGTTGTAATTTATATAAATTGTTCCTCGTGCGCATGTACTACACGAGGGCGCTACCATTACTGTGGCGATGGCGACAGGGACGGACAGGGTTGCCAGATCCTTCGACGAAAATCCACCTCTCATAATTCCTCCCAAAGTTTTATAAATATTACATATACACGTACGAGTTTTTGCCAGTCAAAAATCGCTCTCATAACATTATCACATTTATTTCTCTACCATTCGCACAAAAAAGCTTCTGTTAAAAGCCTTTTTCAGGGAATGGACTTTTATTACAAAAAAAGAGCGATTTCATTCGAGAAAAAGAAGCATGCTTTGTTTTTAAACCTTTCATATAGAACATGGGTGTGAAGGTCAGATGTCCACAAAACGTGAGCTAATAATGTACTTGTCTCAAGGTGGGGGCCCATAATTTAGCATGATTAGTTTGAGGAAGTTTTTGTTTGTTTGTTAATAGAAAAACAAATGAATAGATTATAATTGCTATAAATATATAGTATGCTCTACAATGTATACACTGATAAAAGGTGCAGTTTAATTTTTCACTTAAATTTCAGGTAACATTTCTATGCAGGTTTGGATTAGAATTTAAAAGAAAACTTGTCATGAACGCTAATGTAATTTAATCATTCTTGTAGATTACAAAGATTTCGATGACTGCCTAATCACAGCTACATAAAACACCATGTAAAAGAGTCGATGTGTTAGTGCTGGCTTTATAAAAGAACCAATGTTGTATTCTGGGGGTAATATTCTGTTATAACGCAGAACAAAAATCTGCAGCAGCAAATATATATATATATATTAGGGATGAGCGAGTACAGCATTATCTGTATCTGTATCTGTTAACCATATGAATTATCTGTATATGTATCTGTACTCGGGGTGGGTGGGGCCTAACCAGGAGGTAGGCGGGGCTTGTCTTGAAATGGGCGGGGCTTTAACCGGTATGTTATTTTAAGCATGCAATTGATATGGGTTGATCAGAAATTGTTATATTTATTGCTGATTAGAAAAATATTTACAGGACAGCATCAGGATTGAGCTTCAGATCAATGGTTTTGATCACGATAGCAAACGAACTATATTACAGAACAAATTTTGCAACAATGAAAACAAAACAATGCAGTGCAATTATGAAGTAAAATGTAATGAACAACATAACTTTCTTTTTTAACTTTTAATTTTTTATGATCAGTGTGATTTTTGTTATTTTTTTGGTTCTTTTTTATTTTTTTATTTCCACACCAGGTGTGTGTGTGGCTTAATAATTCATTTGTAATATTTATAACACTAGCTTACTACCTTTATGTTTTTATGAAATACAGCAAAAACGTGTCAGACACTCAGTGTCTGGTTACTGGTTAGAGACAGCTGAAGGTTTAAAAAAGAAAAAAAAAATCTCCGACAGGCAGAGACGCAATGCGAGTCGCATTCTACCAAGCAAGCACCACGTCTGACACAATCAGCTACCCAATGATGATTTTCATTCAATCCGAGCACAGATATTGACTCGTATTACCCGTATAATACTCGTACTCGGCAGAAGTGCTTTATCCGTACCGGCTACTCGTTTCAGCCGAGTATATATATATATATATATATATATGATAGTTGAATAAAACACTTAATTTGACTGACAGTATAAATGGTTTATTTTTTAGATGGGTCAATTACCCTGCCCATAAACAACAGACTGTTGGTTGCTTCATGGTAAATAAAAAAGAAGAAAGGCCTGTTCACGGTGAAGGATTCTGGCATGGAGTATGGTGTGATGCCCACACTTGTGGCTGCTACTGCTGTGGTGCCTTTCTCATCCACCTCAATCACTGCTTTGTGCAGAACCTGAACACAAATCGAGAGGAAACATGGGAGTCATGCCTGACTTGAAAAAAAATTTCACTAAGCAATTTGTCTATTAATATAATTATTATTAACATGTGGTCTTAACTCCAGTTTGATTATTGCAAGTGGGACATCTGAACACTTGTTTTTGATCATGGTATATTTTAACAACAATTGGGGGAATAAAAATTGAAGCCTCAATGAAAACGTATATTTTGTGAGCAACAATCTAGCCATTTAACTAACATTAATGAACAAGAGTGTACTTTTCAATGTTTTTTCTCAAATTAGTGAACTACACGCATTGCATTTTAGATTGAACTAGGTTGTGTGTGTTGATCGATAAAAATAAATACTACTCTAAACTCTTCTGCAGTATTGTGGTAATATTTTCTGTATTACTGATTTCTGAGCAGCCATTTTTGACATGATAAACATGGGGTTGAGGAGACCTTCCTGAATTTCTGTTTTTTCCTAATAAGAGGTCAGAATGTATGAGTTATGAGCTAAGAAATAAGAGAGCATTGCTTTATTCTTTCCAGCTCCCTCACCCTATTCAAACATAAAGCCCCAAAGCTTTAACTTTCACCATAAAACCATCTAGTAGATTGCTAACTAGCCAAGATAAGTCTCTGCCATAGCTCAACATAACTGCATAGCTACTACATAAATATATAATTCATTAATATGATACTGAATGCCATGTTACTATTTAATTAAACATTAAAGGTTACAGAAAGTTGCTATATTACAAAGGTAATTGCCCACTGACCTGGGAGACCTTCAGACCAGGCTCCTGGCTTATGCCTTTGAAGTTAGCAGTATCCTTGAAGACATTTTGAATGCCCAGTGCTGGAAGAATGGTGTGTAGAGCATAGGACTGTTCCATTGTAAATTTTGGCAGAGAGACTTCCAGTTTCCTTGAATTGACAGGGGAATATTGTCAAGTCAAGGAAGTGTTCTGACTTATAATACATCTCAGTAAACGCAACAGAAAAGCTCATGAGAATGTTTGAAGCATGTGATTTTCATTGTTGCACTGAAACTTACTTCTGCTTCAAATTCTTGATCCAGCTAAGAAATCTGTCTGCATTTATCTCATCATCTATTGTAGTGTAATCAACATGGAGGTCAGGTAGGACTATGAGCATAGCTGCACCACCCAAATAAGGGAGACGCAACACTTTTGCCCTAAGTTCATCATCATTGGCAACATAGAATTTGTCCAAAATAAACATCATGGGAACCTGGACAATGTTGTACTTGTCTACATAAAAGCGGCCATTTTCAGTGCTGTTCGGATTAAAAGGATACGTCCAGGCACCTGGATATAGACAAGAATTGTCTTATTTAGCCATATTCAGAATACATAGCAGAATAAATAACACCAATTATATTTAACAGATATCACCCACCCTGAAAGAAAATAGTATTTATCAGCATCATCCTAGTGAAAGGATCAATTTTCGTCACCATCTCCTTCACTTTACCACCGGTTTTCTCCCTCACATGCTTATTAATGATCTCCTTACTTTTTTCAGTTTTTTTAAAGTCCACATTCTCAATATCAGCATTGAAGAATAACTTGATCTGATCACCAAAAGCTTTCTCTATTTGAAAATGCAGGTCCACAAAGAGTGCTGTTCCCTGTTCTAGCTTCAGTGCTCCAGCTTGGCTGATGTTCTCCTGCAGGTGCTGGAAGAGCTGTGGGATGAGGTCCAGCTGTCCAGCCTGTTCCAACGTCTCGAGATTCAGTCCTGACAGGATTTCACTGCGAGTGGAGTTCCTGGCAGCCAAAGAAAGTGCAGCAAATGATGTAGAAACACTCAGTGGTGAGAAGAAAATGTTTTCATCATGACGGCTTGCTATATTAAGATAAAGGTTCATGGCAAAGTCCATGTTTTTAAATGTGAGATCAGTGACGTTAGGAGCATGGTGTTCTGGAGATTGGAGGGAAGGCATGATCAAGGATGCACAGATCAGAAGGGAATACACAGCAAGCTCCATGATGTTGTCTTAGTTGATGTTCAACCTTGAGAGAAGAATAGCAGTTCTCTAAATTAGCAGAAAATGACCAGTTTCAAATATTTGTCACCCCACCGCATTGCTTTCATACCAAAGTGGATTTTAATTACTAATTCATTAAAATTCTAAAATATATATATGACAAGGCACAAAAACATTATACTAGATAGAAATGGATATATATATATCACACACACACACATACACACATATAAAATCGTTCTGAAATCAAAAGTTAAATAAAATCTATCAACAGCCCAAAAACACAGAGAGGATTTTTTTTTTTTTAAACTTACCAACAGACATCAGTCTCTGGATGGTCTGTTCCTTGTGTTTGGGGAACCAAAGTGCAAGTGTACACTGGGGATTATCTATTAACAATTGGGTGTTCAAACTCCAAAAATAAACGTAATCTATAACAAATCTAATGATAGGAGTTATGATTTAAAACAAAACAAACTAAAAAACAAATACTTTTTAGTCATTTCATTAGTGGTGTGTCTGAGTTTGATAACGGTCAACAATTTATATTACACATTATTAAAGACCATACAATGTCTTATTTAAAGAAAATATATTTTACTTCACTAATAGCACAACACTGTAGCCATAATAAGCTAATAGAACTTCTTCAAAAAGATTAGAAATAAGAGACTATTCGTGGGAAAAGAGCATTTAATTTTAAAGTTAAAAAAAAGTGACAGAGTACTGGTACATGAATACAAAGACAGAGCAAGAATATGTTCTAAGACAAAACGCCTTGAATGGCTACTACCTTTTAAAAGGCAAATTTTAAAAGAAGGGGGAAAAAACAAACAAACAACAAAAAACAAACAAACAAAAAACACGAAAACCACAAGTACAGTTTATAAAGAAAACTATTTACTGTAAAAATGGTTGGGGAAAACGTTTTGTAATCTTGTAGTAGCCTATTTATACACTACCATCATACATACATTAGCATCACATATTTTATGTGTCTGCTCGCTCAGCATTGTTCCTAGATATTTGCACCACTGGACAGTCCAGTGTGAGGTACCTGTAAACACTCTCAGTAAAGTGTCATTACTTTACTGAACTGGAAGTGCAGTGAACAATAATTAAGGTCTCAGCATAATGGCCCCGGAAATAAGTCCTGGAATTCACATAAGAAAGGAGAATTTATCCTGACATGATGATTCCACAGTCTTTGATTTATATACACTATTTGTAGCTGTTTTTCTGTTTCTCTAAGGATGTTCTGGAAATTGTAATGTTCGAAAGCTGAAAGGAAAAAAAAAGAAACAGATGGAAGGTCAACCTGTATATATTGTCAAATTGGTCATTTAGATTGTTTGGTTGAGAAGTTCCACCACATTCACCATTACAACCTTAATCTTGTGTGTCTAAATAATCATCTATTCCTCTTCTTTGAAAATCAACTCAAGAAATTTTCCTTCAATGATTGTGAGCTCAAACAATGGCATGCTAATTTCCTTGTGCATAGAATAAGCAAAATCCAAGTCAGAAGAAATGTTGCTGATTATAAGGAAAAATAAGTTCTTGCCATTTGTGAGCATGTATATTTATAATTCAGTGATTAATGCAGACTATCCTTAACAGGTGTGCGCTCTATGGGATCTCGGTGCGTACAAAAACACACACAAGCAAACACACAAGACTGAAAAAAAGGCTGATGAAGAATGAACAGAAGTATCTGTTTATCTGTTATATTACCGAGGTTTGCATGTCCATACAGTACAAACATTGTCCCTTCCAGTAGTCTCCTATAGACAAGCATTATTTTGGAAGTTCAACTTCAGGTGTGTATATATAATCTGACTTGTTCAGATATAATTAAAAAGCACACATTTCAAAGAACCCAAAACAAATAAAGGTGTATTATTGAGAAGAGCTTCACCCCCTCAAACAGCCCTTGAACACTACCCCACCTAAGACAGGTAGTGCATAAGAAATTATACAGAACAGGTCCCTCTAGATGTGCCTGACACACAAAACAAGAAAAACTAAAAAAAAAACCACAAAGACCAGATTGTAGTCCACTTAGTAAACACAAACAGGTCTAGTGGTCCTGTGTGGCTCCTGAACCCTAAAGAAAGGTATTAATTTCCTTTCTATTTTCCCCAAGTTCAAATTATGTCATTTCAATCACCAGATAAATACACTGGCTACACACGCTGTTACGAGTCTGAAAAACTATGATGGATCAATGTTATTTGAGTTATAATTCAAATAACATTGGAGTTTTATTAAATTATATGACTATATTTAGAGATACCATACCATACCTAATCATGAAAGAGCTATACTGGGCGTATAAGCCCCCCTGTCCCACCATCATAATTGCAAAATAACAACTATAAAGAAAGTACAGGTTTATTTTTCCATGTCAATGTTAGTTATGTCCATGTTATACTTTTAATGAGTGGACCCACAGAGCGGTGTGTTAATGGTGAATGGCCATCTGCTCCTTCTTGTCATTCACATTCTGAAACCGTTTATAGAGGGAAGAGGCTGCGCTTTTAAACAGATGGACAGGCAGCTAGTACTTGGTTGTGAAAGAACTCTGGAAATAGATCCCTGTAGTCACTGTGTTCACTGGCTGTGTTTACTACCAGTGTCCTGTTCATCACCTGAGGAGGTAAATGAGAGTGGAAAGGAAAAGGAAAGAAGAAGAAGAAAAAAAAAAAAAAAAAAAAAAAAAAAAAAACATAAAAAGGACATAATATATTACAGCTTTCCTACTGTACACTGAAAAAAAGCATGTCATAAAGTCTATCAGTTACAGTGCCCTGCATTTCTGCATTAAAAATGATGGTGTGTATTTGCTCAAAACACATCATAAAATGGCAGTCTGCTGCTTTTAAAAGCACAAACTTAGATGTTTTTAATTCAATGGTTGTCCATATCATTGGTGTTGGATGTTGTCTGATGTGGTACATGTGAATAATCATGATTTCCCAGGAGTTATCCAGTTACCATTAGCACCCACTAGTACAAATCTTAATTAGTTTAAAAAATAGTTTACAAACAAAGGGTCCAATTAAAAGCCTTTTTTTGTTACTGGTGACCATTAGAAAAAAGAACCATTCCAGTGCCAGAGGTACTGTTACTGCCTAACCTATAGATTTACACACTTCTGTCTTTTCATTTAGCAGGCCAATAGATGCTGTGAAGTATATTGTATCTCAAATGAAAATGCTGATCTGATCTTTTATCATATAACATGCTCATTTTATGTAACCACAGAAATAGTGGGAAAACAACCAAAATTAGGCAACAGTACTTACCAGATATTCTTGTGTCCTGCTGATGTGGAGGAGTGGCTTGAGGTTGTTGTTGGAACTGCCTACACGGTTGAGCAACACACAGGAAACCACTAAATTCTAACACGTTCTGTGCATATACATTATGAAGCATTTGAGAAAAAACACTCAAATGTTCTTGCCTGTCAAAGTAGGCTTGTCTTCTCCTGCGTAGTTCCTCTGCTGTTAGGCTTTCTGTCTGGCCACTTGTAATACTTTCTGTGGAACTTGGAGCTACTGCAGCACTACCCTCTTTGGGAACTATAGGACTGCTGCTCCCTGAAGCTCCTGCATGATGGAAGTTCAATGCGAGTATGGCAAAAGCTCAAAAGTCTAATATTCCTTCCACATTACAGAGCTAGACTACAAGCTTTTGCCATAGTGTTGACAAATGTGGCCAAGAACTGTTGCTTTTACATTACTGACACTGTAAACTGCCAATTACATTTACTTGCTTAATAATTTAAAACTAATAATTAAAAATATATAAATAAAAACACTTAAGTGTTGGTGTACACTGTGGTTCATTCTAGTGAGTAAAATGTGTGGTCACTCAAAGCTCATAGTGTTGCAATGTTTAAAAGTTTCTTTTCCCTGTTGGAACTGAAGTGTGTATTCAGATCAATCATCAAGCTTAAAAGGCTTGGGGTCAACAATGTTTAAGATCTTAGATACCTTGTGTGTTATGGTGCGGTTTCATTTTTCATGCTAAATCATGTATTGACCATTTGACAAAATGGTAATTCACTGCAAAAGATATCTAAAATCCCTTGAATTGTCCTTATTACTTTTTTAATAATGATGTAATCAGTACAGGCCTTCACTGATACAACTGTAGATTTTAATGAGCAGAATTCAGTACAGCTTTACACAGCTCTCCTTAAGACATTTGCACACCAAACCTTGCTTTGTCATGTCAACTGCAATGTCTAAAATCTGGTATGGTTCTAAAAGTGTTTGTGACTTGTGTGCGCGCCTCAGAAAAGCCACATCCGCAGCACTGCAACTGGAGTTTAATGATCAATGACAAATGTCCACATTCTGATTATTATTAAAGCCAAAACAAACAGCTGTGACTCAATACAGCCTTGAAACAGTGACACAGTGCTTATTCTGAATGTTGATAAAAGCTAAAGAATATTACAAAAAATCTGTTAAGAACTTATTTTCTTAAGTCTAAGCATGACCGATAAAAAGGTAAACATATAATTAAAAAGGCTTAAGTATGTGTATGTACTGCATGCGTAGAGAATGGCGTATGCATGGATCATGTTAAATATGAATATGACCAAAGTTAAAATTTCCCTACTTTAAGTGCTCTCTTACCCTGCATACTCAGCTGTATGGCTCTGCGCAGATCCGCTTCCTCATCCTCCACTTCAATATCCTGTCTGCTAAGAGCCAATGCTTTTCTCAGCTCATCATCATCCTCGCCTACTACACCCTGTTCAATACCATGTGGTGTCTCCACTCCATGTTGCACAGTGGTCCTGAAGAATGAGAAATTACTTATTGACAAAGTACATTAACAATCTGTAGATTCCATTTGGTGATCAAAGGCATGTGCTTACTCAACCACATCACACAACACACATCAATCACAAAATCAACAATCAGACCTACTATGACACTACAAACGGAACTTTGCATTTTTCAGTACAAATCTGGTGCTTTTAACTAACTGAATAAGGTGTATTATTTTGGTTTATGTTGGCAAGGCCAGGCTCGTGACCGCCACCCCCTTACCTCTGCCCGCTTGCCTGAGCCTCTTCCTCTCCTATGAGCTTTGGTCGATGATGTTGTTCCACCCTCATTATCTGCAAAAGTTGATCCGCTTCACATTCAGGTAAATTCCCTCGAATCACAAAAATGGAATAGCCTAAATCCAGTAAAGGAAAATACATATATAATGAGGGTTATTATGCATAGACATTGAAAGACTTTCAAAAGAGAAAATGTAAAGCAGGCTTACCTTCTTGCTGTAATTGTGCTAGGAAAAGTGCAAGGTAAGTATCTGATATGAGCTCTGGTCCCGTTAACAAGGAGTTCAAATTGAACCACTGCAAAAATGGCAAAAACAGACAATACAGTATATAATATCATTGCTTTGCAAAGACAGGTAGGATAAAGAATAAGATTTTACTTCATATTCACCCAAATTTTGGAAGGTCACATTAGTGACACCTTCGGGTACTGCAATTAAACCCAATGGTTTTTTTTCTTCTATTTTCATAATTAGTTTGGAAAATTTGTCTTTGTGATTTGCCTTGATAAAATGTATTATTATTCAGACATCATACCTGATGTCCCAGTTTTCGTACTGTAAACCAATGCTCTTTGTAGTTACATATAAAGGCTTTTTCATTTCTGAAACCACAGACAACAGTCTAGTTAATATGAATTATATTAAATCACAGGAAAAATATAAGCAGGAAAAAATTAGTCATGGAAGGGTGCATAAAAACTTACATAGGGTCTATCATTAGTTGCTGGTACTCGCGGCTGTTGAAGAGGATAAGCTCCAAACCCCAAACGCTCAAAGCATTACTTATCACCTGCCAGGGGGATAAAATACCAAAGCAGTCTGTTCCCTCAGTTCATTCCAACAGTAAACAGACATCACTAAATAGTCAGATAATTTCCAACATCAAAATTGTCATTAGCAAAAGATTTTCATCTCAATGAGTCAGTTTTACTTATCACCAGCGCGAATTGTGATACCACCTGGATCCAGGTGAGGGCAGTGTTACACCTTGTTAGCCAAGAAAACTTTTTAAAAATCATCTCACATATTTAACATTATCCATCTATGCTGTTTATAAGAGTTGTAATTCAGTTAATAAAACATACCTTATACTACAGCACACATTCATCATCATATCACAGCATATAATACAAAACATTACTACACAAATTAGTAAAAACTGTAGTATTGTGTGTGCAATGTGTCACGTAACATGTCCTTTCTTTCGGCACAAGAATAAAGGAAGAAAGAAGTCTTAGAGTTTACACTTTGGGATTAAAATATAGTTCCCAAATGCTCCATGGTGCTTTTACATTTTAAATGTTACAAGAAACAAACATGTTGGAAGCCACATAACACATAAAAAGCAGCCACTTTAATAGGAAAACCTGTACCTTAATTCATGCAATTATCCAATCAACTGACTTGTAGCAGCAAGACCATATACCAGACCATTTACCATACTGATGAGCAGAAAGGTATGTCAGACACATACTTAAAGAAGATGTGTGACCACGGAAGACTACAATGGGTTCGTCTCCTCTCAGATATAAACAGCAATTTGAGAATACAATAGGCTCAGGTCTGCCTTATGTTAAGCTCTACAGCTGAAAACTGGAAAAAACATCACATGGTCATTTTTCCTAAACTGTTTTGTGCATGAGTTGTGCATGATTTTATAGATTGTAAACTTGTAATCATTTACATTTACATCATTTAGCAGACGCCCTTATCCAGAGCGACTTACATTTTATCTAATTTTTTATACAACTAAGCAATTGAGGGTTAAGGGCCTTACTCAGGGGCCCAGCAGTGGCAGTTTGGTGGATATAGGAATCGAACTCACAACCTTCCGATTGGTAGCCTTAACACCTTAACCACTAGGCTACCACATCCCATACCATATACTATCAGTAAGATTGTAAACTTACTGACAGTGTGATTACATGCATAAGCAAGAGTACAGGTATTCCCTATAAAGTGATATAGAGAGTAAATTCATACAAAGACATACATATATGAACACATGGATGGATGGACAGACTCACAGAAACAAAGACAGACATAGACTTTTTGTATTAGATAAGCTCCAAAGACTTTACATGGAGTGATACTTATATTACAGAAAATTTCTCACTTGAATAGAAAAGAAGCCGCTGTCGTCCATGTTTCCGGAAGGTTGCTAAAATAAATGTTAACACAAAAAATAAAAGATGTTGTTAAGTCACTTCATGCTGTCCAACAGCACTAAAGAATACCCACAGACATCATCTCATTTTCACACCTGTAGAAAAGTCCTGTACTCCTCACTCAGCAAACCACCTTCAGCCATCCTCATCCTCTCCTCTTCATCCAGCTGTTGTGCGATAGATGACAGATCGACAGGAGTGAAATATTCTCCCTGCAGCAGGTTGTTCAGGCAGTGCTGAGCACACAAAGAGCCTTCTTGCTGTAAGGAGGCACATTTTCACACACCACTTTGTTGACATTGATAATGAAAAGTAAAAAAAACACAGATTTTTTTTTTAAAAACTGTTGACGAGGGTAGCGTTTCAGAAACCACTTTTCCGATGGTCAAGAACCGTGTTGAAAATATCACCACACGAGTGCAAACTATGATGTATTTCTCTCTTGAGCTTGCTAAGCAGCGAGCTAACGCTAGCCACCTAGAGCTAGTTCGAGCTAATATATCTCTCCATTTTGCATGCAAGAACTTTTAAAACTCGTCTAAATCACGGTGAAAACAAGCGGAACATAAACGTGTACAATGTAAACAATAAACAAAGTGCGGCAGAAGTAAAGTCACTCCCACTAGACCGCTTGTGTTGTGTTTATAGCCGGTTAGCAAGCTAAGCTAACTAGCAAGTTATAAACCTTATGAGCTTCAAGCACAAACCTCCGAGACGTATTTTTATGATAACAAACCATTCTTTACGGCTACACCGCCCAGTCAGCTGATTTTAGAGGACATTCTTTCATGCAAGAAAGAAAACAATGTACAGAACTCACTTTTTCGTGGAAGATAGACTCCATGTTTGTCTGTTCTTTTGAGAATCATAGCTACCGCCGACCTTTGACCCCCGACGCTGTCAACCTATCATGAATAGATAGACGCTTACAATACACGCCTTATTAGGCTTTGTTTATAATTATGGAAATATGTTAACAATAAGAAATGTTACGCCTTTTTTAGACAATTGGGTTTAATAGATATGTTTTAAACTGTTTATTTTTTCAATTACACACTACTGTGTGTATGAATCAGAATCTGAATCAGGTTTATTGGCCAAGTGTGTTGATGTTGACACACACAAGGAATTTGGTTCCAGCTGTTTGTGACTCTCAAAAGTACAGACATAAATAACACTATACTATACAAGACATAATAATACAGACTATACAAGACAATGCAGATGTGATACAATAGACAGTATGAGTATTAAATATGAATACAGAATATATAAACGATCAGTTATGTACATAAAGTGTGAGAAGTGCATGGTAGTGCAAATAACAATATTGTGCAATATTATGCTTTTTTTGCAATATGCAGTAGCAATAGTGTGTGAAATACGGGTGATGTGATGACTGACAGTTCTGATAATGCACTACTTATAGATATGAAGCAGGGGATATAATTATGGTGAGTTGTTAATCAAGGTGATGAGGGGCCTGGGGAAAGAAACTGTTCCTGTGTCTGGCAGTTTTAGTAAGCAAAGTTCTGTAGCGTCTGTTGGAAGGGAGGAGGGTATGTATGTTTGTATGTATGTATGTATGTATGTATGTATGTTTGTATGTATGTATGTATGTATGTATATACATACATACATACATACATACATACAAACATACATTTGCACTGAATAAAGATGCAAATATTCCCAAGAGTCTCTCGTTTACAGCCCTATGTCACTGTGATATAAGAACCTACTTGGTTCTTAAATTCTTAAATCACATTTTCAGTGAAATCTATATCTAAGTCACAAATCAGAAACAGCTTTATTTGCCAAGTGTGCGCAGAAACACAAGGCTGGCTGACATACATACATACATACATACATACAGAAATACAGACAGACAGACAGACAGACAGGCATTTATGCATATTTGGCATGAGAACAGTAAACATTTAAATAATAAGGATTTAAAAATAAATCTAGTGTAAACATAGCATACATTGCAAACTATCCTGATTATAACATTAAAGAGAAAATTAAGTTTTTGGCAGCAAGCAAAGCAGTAAATGACCTCGTGGCTATATCATTACTGTTTTTTCAGTCCTCCTGATTACCAGAAGATTAGATGAGCTGAGTAAACTTAAAAAAGGCGACAGGGTTGAGGTCGGGGGAGGGTTGTTTTATTAAAGTGTTCTTTTCAGTACAGCTGTACATCAGTGCAGGATCTCCTCCATCCTCGTGACTGACCTCACAAATAAATGCAGAACACGGGATCATTATGAGAATTGGTCCAGGGCAGTGCAGAGTGAGTGTGACACATCAACCACTGGAGGGATCAAATCTGTGCCATCTGACGCTCAGGGATTTATGGGTTAGTGAAAATTGCTTTTCCCAGTGGGGAGATTAAGAACTGAGTGGTGTTTACAGTGAGGGCTGAGCTGTGCGTTCTTCCTTGGCTCCTGTAAGAGAATGCCCTTTGCTGCATGTTCAGGACTTGTGTGTAGAATCTGACTGGATGTGATTGGAGGACTATGTGCACTATGCATATAGATGCTGTAATTGTGCTGATCTATATCTGTTTAATGGGTGCTGCTGGGAAGTCAGTCCACCAGAAGGGTTATAAACCTGAGGCTTACAAGCAAAGCAGGTAAAGAGGCCATTTACTCAGCAAGATTCTCTCCATGTGTGTGCTAAAGTGTCTTCTTTGTTTGCAGTAACTTTAGTAAATTAGTTTCAATTGTTTAAAATGTTCAGTTTCTCTTTTGTACATTTTAAATGTAAATTTGAGATTTTATAGTTTTGAAATTTGCAATTGCAAACATCTACATTCAGCTTTAATTTATAGCCTTTTCCATTTTATTCATTATGATAAAGACTTTAGATTTAAATGCTTTAAAACAGATTTTTAAAAAAAGTATTTTTTTCCAGGTGACTAGAATCAGCTTTATGTTAGAAATATTTATATATTGTTATATAAATCTTAAACTCAAACAATTAAATAGGAAAATAGGAAAATCTATTTTGCTATTTAATTGCTAAAAAAAATACCAGACTACCCAACGTCACTGTGGGTAGTGATTCAACCTCAGGTCTATGGTCCCTTATTTGATCCTGAGCTCATGCACCAGTAACTGTCTTTTGGTGCATGTACTCCCCATGTTTTGCATGGATTTCCTGTGCGTTTGCCAGTTGATGTCCTGTAAGGGGCTTGTCCAGTCCTTCAATGATACGTGTTTACTGAAGAGAAATGAATGCTCATTAACTGTCACAAGTTAATATTTTGTATTGTGTTAATATTTAATTGCTTCAAACAATCCAGTTAATGAATTTGCGAATTAAAGAAAGAATTGAGAAACCTGATGCACAGTGTCTAAAATATAGCGCATTAATACGGTTTATTTAGGCCACTAAAACAGAAGACTGGATTAGATACTCATTTTTTACACTGCAAAATGAATGAATGAATGAATTAATATTGAATATAGTTGAATATGGTTGAATATATTAAATATAACTATTTCTCACTGTAAGTTTAATCATAGGCATCTCTGGAAAATTGTCCGTAGTGTGTGATTGCGTGAGTGAATGAGAGTGTGTGTGCCCTGCGATGGGTTGGCACTCCGTCCAGGGTGTATCCTGCCTTGATGCCCGATGACGCCTGAGATAGGCACAGGCTCCCCGTGACCCGAGGTAGTTCGGATAAGCGGTAGAAAACGAGTGAGTGAGTTTAATTATAGAGGGGTTTGGAAGAAGATATTTTCAAGCTTCGAAAGAAGTGACAAATTGCTTAACAATGTTAAGTATTGTTAATAAATATTAAATAAATTTACCTATATTCCAAACATTTTACGGGGCACGGGGGCACGGTGGCTTAGTGGTTAGCACGTTCGCCTCACACCTCCAGGATCGGGGTTCGATTCCCGCCTCCGCCTTGTGTGTGTGGAGTTTGCATGTTCTCCCCGTGCCTCGGGGGTTCCTCCGGGTACTCCTCCCCGTTCCTCCGGGTACTCCGGTTTCCTCCCCCGGTCCAAAGACATGCATGGTAGGTTGATTGGCATCTCTGGAAAATTGTCCCTAGTGTGTGATTGCGTGAGAGAATGAGAGTGTGTGTGCCCTGCGATGGGTTGGCACTCCCTCCAGGGTGTATCCTGCCTTGATGCCCGATGACGCCTGAGATAGGCACAGGCTCCCCGTGACCCGAGGTAGTTCGGATAAGCGGTAGAAGAAGAATGAATGAATGAATGAAAACACTTTACTTGAGATTTTTCAATGCATATAAAATAGAATGACATTGTAAAGTCATGGAGTATGACCAAGAGAACCAAATTCTTAAAAACTGTTACACACAAAGTGCACTAACCAGAAATAACATTTATGTTCCACAACATTTCCATTCATTAGTAACAGAGTAGTTTACTCCTTATCATGGCTATACATGATGGCAACAATATTTCATCTGAGCTGCAGTTTTCATCAGTTACTTCAGCAATAATGTATAATACATTTTTTTTCAAACTGAGTATTCTAGACAAATATGTAATTAATTAAAAACATGCACCATTTTGTAAAAGACATTGCATATCCTGAAGTAAATAGACCTGCAGATTTGTTCATTAACGTAAGCAGGAGTTGATTGGACAAACCGTAAAGCCAAGAGGATTAGTAACCAGCTGTTGAGTGGGATAGAAGAAAAGGAGCCTTTAACACAAAACTCTCCATTTCTCTCAAACAGCAACACCCTGTCGCCATCATGGCAGATTATATCAAATATCACATTACACCTTGGCATTCTGCTGCCTGATAGTCTGTGAGACAGTACTTTTGTTTATTCGGTAATCCACTTTAGGCATTCAAATGTATTTGCTGTGATGTACTTAATTTTATGCATGCAAGCCTTGCAAGACTTCTGTGTCATAGAGATACCAAAAGAAAAAAATGGATGAACTAAAATCTTAATTTTGCAATTACTGGGAAATCATTAGTATTGTGCAGCAGTAGTTTATCAAATTAACAAGAAGGCACTAAGTATTAGAACTGATATACAGTGCCTTTGAATTCTTGATTATTACTGGAAAGAAAGTGTTAATTTTTTAATTTTCTATAGCAGCAGCTCTGTAAGTAGTTCAAGCTACATGGCAAATTGCATGTTTATATTAAACTGCTTATATTAATGGTGGTTCTTATATAGTAACAAATTTCACACGGACGAGGAAGTGGATGTTTTATATAAACAGATATAAAACAAAAAACATGAGCAATATAATGGAAACAAGTGATATAGAAATGTTTTTGGTGAGGACATTTATTTAGAATTTCTGGAAGGAGTCTTTTTTGTCAGCACTTTGTAACAATCAGAGGTAGAGCTGATCTTTTTTCTGAGAAGTTTGCATGACTGAGATATTTGTGTTTCTCTGTAACATGACCAGATACGTATCCGACTTATTAAGTTCAAGAGAAAAAATAAAAGAGATGCTGCTGAGAGACTAACTGTTTGTAACTTAAATGATAACAGGAACGCTTTTGGATCTTCCACCACATTTTATATAATTAAAAAAATTTGTTTAATTACTTAGGCTACAATTACTACTAAAATTGCTGTTGTACGAGAGGATTTAAACTGTAACTGGAAAATAGTCTTCATCATTTATTGGTTTCCTACAACAGCATGCCCAAATATTTTTTACAAAGTGTTATCAATCTGTGAAACAATTTGACTCAATTTATTATTATTTTTTTCAGATCCCAGAGAGAACTAGAGTTGATAAAGGGAGGAACTCACAAATCTGGCAGGTCTGAAGATTTTGCTTCATTTTATTTGAAATTGACCTTCCAATGGATATATTTAGCTACAAACAAAGTTGTATGTTTTAGTTTTAATCAAACCTGATCTACTTTTGATCTATCTACATTACAGTTTTTCCAATGTTTGCGTATACTGTCATTAAATAAATCTAGACACAATTATGTAGAGGAGAGTTTCACACCTGACACATTGATTGAGGATTACTTTTTATACTAAACTAGATTTTGGATTAATGATACTGAGAGCATGGCAGCTTGGTGGATAGTACATTTTTCTTGCACCGTGTGCTGTGATGGGTTGACACCTTGTCCACCTATGTAACCTGGGATAGACTCCAGGCTCCATGCAACCCTGTCCAGAAAATGGACAGAAGGATATACATATTGATTAAATATTCTGTAGAAGATTTCATTTATTGATTTAATTGCAAATTGCTTTAATTGAATTCAATTACTTTTAATTACTGAAACAGTCCAATCTTCAGAAGAAGTCCTGATCAAACAAAATCTCCTGTGACAAAATCTGAACAATTATTAAGGATAGAGGACCATGACTTTACAATGAGGCCAGCATTTGGAGGTAAGTCTCTAATATTCTTATCAGCTCATATATATTTTTTCTGAATTCTTTGTGAAATGCTGTAAGACTTATTAAGAGAACTTAGTAAGCAAATGACTAATGAAATTTCAACCAGATGTATCAGGAGAATCTAAATGATCAGAGAAACCAAATTAATCCTCAATGAGAGCTGCAGTATCATATCCAGACTCTGACAGAATAAATACACTGATACAAGAACAATATCCTGTGGTCATATTTGAATATGCTCAGGCTGAACTGGACTGCACGATTTGTTTGTGGTTGAATGGTATTGGTAAACGGGATTTAATATGGTTTCATGGTGCACAGGGAAAAAAAAACTATGCAAAGATCCTTTCAGTGTTTTGCAGTGATAGCGTGATTAAAAAAATGCTATCGTAGCAGGATCAACACAGTCACATGCCAACTTTAAAATGACCTAGTGAAGGCTAAACCGAGACCCGGTCACAAGTCAGATGTAGGAAATTTGTTCCACGGTGACCTAAATGTAGTTTATTTTTTATATTATGGGACCAAAAACTAAAATTAGTCAATTCCTGTACTGTACACAAGCACCATCAAATCCTGTTGAATTGATTAAACCCTTTTTTCACATTTGTAAAGAATAGTGAAAGTCAAGTGCTTAACATTTGTACCTGTGGAGTTAATGCAAATACATGAAAACATATTATAATCAATATAAACCTCTGAAAGAGAGAATGTAATCTTTAATTTGCTTATTTACTACAAGTATGCACTTACAGGACCTCCTATACCAGTAGGAGTAGATGTTCAGGTTGAGAGCCTTGACACTATCTCTGAGGTTGATATGGTGAGTACTTTTAAATTAGTGATAATATATGAGTGCAGGTAAATGACACGTCAAATGCATGGTTAATGTTGTACATCATCCTCTAACTGTCCTCTAATCTCTGTAGCCTCTGAAGACATGTCTGTACAACTGGAATCATCTGTCTTTGTCTGTGTAAAAATCATTTTTAAAAAAGAAAAAAAAAGAAAAAAAAGAAAAATGTTTTTGAGTTCAGAGGTACTTTAAATGAATCCTTAAAATATGCAAAATGAGATTTAACTGAATTTGTTGTAGCATTTCATGATTTCTCAGCATTTTCTCCCATAAATCTGCTTCATACAGACATATAGAATGATCTCTATTTTCATGAGACTCGTCTGTAGGAAACGTTTTACAGGTGTAATAAGGGAGCAGTATGGAAAGAAGATTCATTAAAACGGAATAAGCATTTTAAAATCCATCTTGACTATAAAAATATTTGAAATTTCTCTAAACTATTTGAATAATTTAAAACTTTAAAAGTATCAGTAAAATGTATTATCTCTTGAATATCTAAACATAAAAAAGCATACTTTTTTTATATTAGAATTTTTTTTAAACTCAGGACTTCACTATGACGCTGTATCTGAGACATTATTGGAAGGACGAGCGCCTGGCCTTTCCAAGCACCAACAATCAGAGCATGACCTTCGACAGCAGACTGGTGAAGAAGATTTGGGTGCCTGACATGTTCTTTGTTCACTCGAAAAGATCTTTCATCCATGACACTACTACGGACAACGTGATGTTGCGGGTTTATCCTGATGGAAATGTTCTTTACAGTTTACGGTACAGTTGCTTTATCCTTAGACAAGTGGATTTTAAATATTATTATTATTGTTATTATTATTATTATTATTATTATTATTATTATTATTATTATCACATTTAGATTTATAGACGGAAGAGATAGATTTATATTAGATTTATATTAGCCAGCAAAGAGAGTTGCTGTGCAGATTTGAGGTTTGTTGACTTGCTTGGGGCATAGCAGCAGGAGGAAGGATCAGCTGGAGAGCAAACAACTATGTCCAAATGTTCCTGCCTCCAGGCTACTGCTGTCCACAATACACCACTTTTAGTTAAATTTAGAACATTCCACTCAATATTGAACTCATGGACCTCAGATCGTGCCACAAGGGACGGCATCACTGAGCAATCGCTTTTCCTCTCCTCTCCTCTCCTTGACTCTCATCATGCTAATACTCATTTTAGTGTAACTAGGGGGTACACTACTCTTATGTGATGTTTAGGGATTTCAGTTTCTTCGCGCCTGCAGCAAAGGGGACACATGGCCTGCATAATGTGTTAATCAAGAGAACCACTAACCATTTATGTCCTCCATATGCCATTCACATGGATTATTAAACTAATAAACCTCATTACCATGAATAGGCACAATCTAATTGTCATTACATGAAATAAATCAAATTAATTTCATGTTAAAATTTAGTACCTCATTCACAGGGTGAAAATGTGAACACCAATTAGAAACACAGAGTCACATTTGGTGTGCTTGATATTCAACAGTGCATTCTTTAAAAGCATTGTAAATTGTTTGACTAATTATGAGATTTCATTGCAGATAATTGTGAGCATTACCATTGGCTATAACTTAAAAAATTCTTTTGCAATTAAGTTATGTGTATAACATGTTTTTGTTTAATTTCTGTTGTTGCAAAATGCAAAATTAATAATAAAAATAATATGAAAGAAATACTATTTCAAGTGTGTCATTTTGTTTGAATAAAATGTAATGGATTTAAATTGTTATATCATTTGTTTTGCAGAGTAACAGTCACTGCCATGTGCAATATGGACCTCAGTCGTTTTCCTCTGGACACACAGACCTGCTCACTTGAGATAGAAAGCTGTATGTGGGTTTAAAAAAAGGATACTTATTAAATTACTATTGTACAATTTTATATAGAAAATTCCTAGGATTCTCTGAAAGCAGTGTTAGATGGTGAACATATATATAAACCCTGTGCTGCCAGTTGATTAGAACGACTCATACCTTGCCATAAACTATACATTCAAACTAATACATCACTGATTGAACTCAAAAATGGTATGAAACAGTGGCCTTGAATGTGAAAAATCTGCCATCTTCCAGCTGATTTTAAATTGTTTCTGAACACAGCAGTAGGGCAATTATAAAATCTCAATCGTTTATTGATCAATTAATTATTGTATTAAGTAAGCTGGAAAACAACTTTCTACCTGGCAAATATTGACTTGCTTAGCTTTGTCTGTATTTTTATGTTATTTATTTGTGAGGTGATGCGAAGAGTGCAGGTCAGTTTTGGCATCAGTTCCTATGATACACACTGAAGAACATCTAAATGACTTGCTTTAGATGTTTTGTGTATCAAAACATCTCTATATGACTACATATCATCCAGCCTGGTATGTACCATTAATGAAAGGTTATAGGAACAACTCAACAAGCTGTTGTTGCTTCAACGGCCCTCTTTAGGCCCCTAATCTAAACCTTATTCAATACCTTTGGCATGAGAAGGAGAGAGCACTTTCCTGCAAGTCAGTTCCTCATGCTGTTTGGTCATCTTCACAAAGCATACAGAAACTTATACTATTCTGTATGGCAACAGAACATGAAGCATAACATTCTACTAGATATTAGTCTAATTAGATAGTCTATCTAATAAACTGGCAGTCACTGTACAAGCAAAACAAAAAAGCCAAGACATGTAGTGAAATATGTTGTTTTCCCATTGCAGATGCTTACACTGATGATGACCTCATGTTGTATTGGAAGAAAGGGAATGAGTCTTTAAACACAGATGACAGGATCTCACTGTCCCAGTTTCTCATCCAAAAGTTTCACACGACTACAAAGCTAGCTTTCTATAGCAGCACAGGTAATCCATCACACTGTGTTCCTCTCACAACACGTCTTTAAAAACTGGCACCCACTATGGTACTAAACTGTGTTTTTTTTACAGGTTGGTACAATAGGTTGTACATCCACTTCACTCTCCGTCGCCACATCTTCTTCTTTCTGCTACAGACATACTTCCCTGCCACACTCATGGTCATGTTGTCCTGGGTGTCATTCTGGATCGATCGTAGGGCTGTACCTGCAAGAGTACCTTTAGGTTAGTTCACTGGTTCCTAAATAAACATAAACAGTAAAACAGCTTGCTCGTATTTATTTAGAAAAAATTTTTAAAGGCTTTTATTTGGATTACTTGACCTTTTTAATTTTAAATGTATTTTTAAAAAATGGAATTTAAATCTGTTTTGGTTCAACATTTAATTTTTTTTTTTTATCATGTCACACTCCATAGTGGTTAATGAATCATATAAAAATAAAAAAGAATTTGATATTTATACAGATGTTTACTAGAGATGAGCCGGATATTTGGCTGAAACGAGTATCCGGTACGGATAAAGCACTTCTGCCGAGTACGAGTATTATACGAGTAATACGAGTCAATATCTGTGCTCGGATTGAATGAAAATCATCATTGGGTATCTGATTGTGTCAGCGTTCTGTGATAGGCTAGTCACAGCGCCCCTCCCCTACACACATACAGATGTATTGTGTTGCTGTGTCTCGCTCTGCTCACTCACAGTCACACACAGAACAGCTCTCTGTCTCTCCCTCAGTCACTCGGGTTCGCGGGTGTTTTCCGTTAACATTTAGGGTTTCTTCAGCTTTTTACTTCGGGTTGTAACGTTAATAATACGTACTTAATAACCAGTAGAGTTCTGGTAAACGTGGGCTCGTTCAGACGTGGTGCTTGCTTGGTAGAATGCGACTCGCATTGCGTCTCTGCCTGTCGGAGATTTTTTTCTTTTTTTAAACCTTCAGCTGTCTCTAACCAGTAACCAGACACTGGTTTACTTCATAATTGCACTGCATTGTTTTGTTTTCATTGTTGCAAAATTTGTTCTGTAATATAGTTTGTTTGCTATCGTGATCAAAACCATTGATCTGAAGCTCAATCCTGATGCTGTCCTGTAAATATTTTTCTAATCAGCAATAAATATAACAATTTCTGATCAACCCATATCAATTGCATGCTTAAAATAACATACCGGTTAAAGCCCCGCCCATTTCAATACAAGCCCCAATAGGCCCCACCCACTCAGATACAGATACAGATACAGATAATACACCCACTCAGATACAGATACAGATACAGATAATTCATATGGTTAACAGATACAGATACAGATAATGCTGTACTCGCTCATCCCTAATGTTTACTGTTAGGTATTACTACGGTTCTTACAATGTCCACCATCATCACTGGCGTCAACGCCTCTATGCCACGAGTGTCCTACATCAAAGCAGTGGACATCTACTTGTGGGTCAGCTTTGTGTTCGTGTTCCTCTCTGTTATCGAGTATGCAGCTGTCAATTACCTGACCACCGTGCAGGAGCGCACAGAGAGGAAGCTCAGAGAGCAAGTGAGTATACACACAATCAGGCTGATACACTATTAACACACTTTATGGCACAAATAAATTTAAGTTTTAAACCAGCAATATTGATGCATATTTGATATATTAGCTTTTTAATGATAGACAGGGTATCAGCCCCTTGGCTAAAGTCGTTTGCACATACACGAATGATAAACCTGATAGCATGCTCATTTCTGGTGCTTGTAAATCCTCATAGCTTTTATTGACTGATTTACCTCTATTTAAAATGATAGCACTTTAAAAATGTACAGCACTTTTATGTTGCAAATATTCTTATGATCATAAAGGTATGAGTTTAGTCCACCCATCTATTACTATTCATCCTGTTAATGCTCTGACTCTTCAGTTACCCTGCACATGTGGTATAGCACGCCCAGTTGAGGACATGATAGTCGCTACTGCCTATAGTGATGTGGACCAAAGCACAACAGGGAACTATGGGATGCCAGAGAATGAAGTGAGACAGGAGAGGATCTTTGCTCAGTTCACATTAGCAGACAATCAGACCACCAGTCAGGTGAGGAGCTTAAGAAGCTACGTCAACATCTGGATAGACACTCATGCCATAGACAAGTACTCAAGGGTGATCTTTCCTGGAGCATACACCCTCTTCAACATCGTCTACTGGTCCATCTACTCCTAACACACCACCGATAGGTGTGGTCTGAACTATTAAAGGCTGTGTTAGACTTTGTTGAGGTGCAATGAATATTCACAAGAAGAAAAGAAGCTAACAACAGGGACTGATTTATTTGCACTTTTTTCAAAATGCAATTTAATTCTTGGAATTTTTAAAATAGTTATTTCTTCTTCTAATAATAATATAATTATTTCTGCTACTTCTTTCATTCATTTGACTTCTGGTGCTTTAGGCAACCTTTGTATGATAATACAAAATAATAAAATAATAATAAAAAAATGTTGAAAACACCCAAATCTTTAAACATAGTAGGATTTCAGATCATGTAGTTCAGGGCTTATTAAATGTTTGGTAGACGGTAACTTCTGTAACTATAAAATGAACTTCACAGATTCATCAGTACTTGTTTTTTTATATATATATATATATAAATGTATATATATATAAATGTATGTATAAACATATATATGTATATGTCTTATAAACTTTAATAAATAGACAAAATATTAACCGACTGCACTTCATACACAGGGAAGTATAAGATATATACTTCATACACAGGGAAATATAAGAATATTTTTTTTTTTTTTTTTAGCAAAATGTCATTTTATGTACAAACCATCCTCTAAACGATTGCTGCTTCTTTGTAAACATTCACAAAGTTGTCTCTACTGACTTTGTCTCCTGGTTTGGCAGCTTTGTTGTGTTTGATTAAGATTACCTGTTAAAGTCATCACAATCTTGAGACAGCTTCCTGTTCCAGCCATGAGAATATTTTTATTTAACCCATTCAATTATAGATGTCAGTCAAGCAGGCTAATAACATAAAAATTAAAAAGGGGTTAGGGTTATGGTTTCCCTTGGAAGTCTCTGGACCACTGCTGTAGATTACAGAACATCTCTACTCAACCGACTGGGTTTCAAAATAATACACTTATGTAGACATCATGTTCACTGTACATAATTATATACTTATTCTACTATTCTTCTGAATGCTTTAGATGCTTAATCTACTGCAGCTTAGATTTATCTTCCACTTCAAACAACATGAACACCAGGTTCCGCAAAGTTTAAGGCTTTATTATGGTTTATTTTGTGTTCAGAAACAGAAAGAAACCTGTGATACCTGAATTAAGGCCATGGGGTTGTTAATAATAATAATAATAATAATACACGTTAATGTTGTTTTGAGATATGCACCATTGTAATGCCTCACCATTGTAAAACTCTTTAGATTGCTGGAGCTGAAGGGACATGTTCAGTTAACATTTGTGTAAATAAATAATTTGGTGGATTTGACAACTGAAATTCCATACAAAATCCAGAGATCATAAATACAAGATGACAAGTTTATTTTGTTAAAATAAAATTTGTGAGGTCTAGAGTATCTGTTTGTAAATTGAATGAAGTACTGTAGTTTGCATGATTTTTATACTAATTATATTTTATGGAAATGTAGCTTGTTTTTTGTGTATCTAGTCATTTTGTTTTGCATTATTCCATACCGAGCAAAAAGTCAGGGGTTGGTCAAGCGGTATAGTATAATCACCAATAATTTTCCAGTTTCCAGACGAGTTTACTGTTACAAGTTTAGGACAGATTTATTTCTTGTGTGTTGTTTTTCAATTTTTTGTTTCTTTGTTTTCTTTGACACAATAAAACAGACTGTAATGTTCACACTAATTGTGAATATTGACACGATTTATGAAAAATGCAATAAACAATAAATATACTGCAGATAAAACCATTAACTGTGAATCTGAGCATCCTTTATTTTCAGAAATCTTTCACATAGAAGCCACCTGGAGCATGCGTTTACTCATTTGGTAGCAACTTACACGTGAAGGTGAATTCACACAAAGTGTAGAACAGGAAATTCTAGTCACAACACAGAACGTTAACCACTGAGCCACTGCAGTCTACATGGAGATGACTCAGTAAACCTACTGGAGATATGGATGTTGCTGTGGATACTTACAGTGAAGGATTATCACAGAATTTGTGCTATTATTCAAAATGTCCACTGAAGTGTATGCACACGATGCTAAACATTCTAGTCGAAAATAACAAAGCTATTATTTTAGTTGATTGCTTCGTGTTAATTATTGATAATATAATACAGTATCAATAATTGATACTGTATATACAAAAGTTCTCAGATTATGTAGATCATAGGATCACAGTTAATTAGAACATTGTGGATATCAAGTAGTATCTGAGGATTTCCTAACTGTCAAGCATACTGTAAACATGACTGAAGCATCAGAGATTGCATCGTCCTGTGAACAAATACACAAATATGCAATTTACACGCAAGTTAATTATTATACCGATTTTCCAAGGGTGGCAATTTGGTGCAGCATGTAGGGTTGTCACTAAACAGTGTGTATATGCATGCATTGTGCCCTGCAATGGACTGTGGTCCCATCCAGGGTGTATTTTCGCCTCTTTCCCAGTGTTCCTTGGATAGATTCTGGATTCTTGGCATCTTGGACCAAGATAAAACAATTACTTAAGCTAAATGAATGTTATGGCCATGCAAATGGAAATTTGAAGGTAGACTTTACCTTCAGCAGAATGAAGGTCTGCTAAATATCCTTTATCATTAAATGTTCCTTGGCAGTGCATGGGTGGATATTTCATACCGTAACTAATATTATTTAAAGGGAATAGCGAGTCACAGAGGTAAGTCAGGTTCACTCTGTCTCCGCTTCAGAAGTGACCCAAAATGATCATGTGTTTTTGTTAGGATCAGCTCTTTTCACCTATAAATACTGTATATAAAGACGCATTTTATGTTGACACTTACATAACAGAAACGCAGATGAAGTTTTCCTGCTGACTGCATGCATCAAACCTGAAGCCTGACACCGTACAAAGTATTTTAAATGCTAGAATCATAAAATCGCTTCTTTCAGACATTTTAGCAGTTGACACACCTAATTAAGAACACTACATGGTGTAATACTTCCACCTACTATAGCCAGTTGTCAGAGTCCTTGTATGTATGAAATAAAAGATAAAGAGTAAAGGTAAAAATTCTTAAAAATCCACCACAACAATCAAAGGCAAAGGAAACAACATAGAAGAAGTTTACTAATTTTAACTGCTACTTTATGAAACAAAGTAAAATAGAAAGCATCAGAACTATTCTGTATTTAAAAAAAGGTCACATTCAAGAAGTGTTGCTCTGTTACTGTTGTCATGTCTTTATTATTCTAAATTTAACACAATGCTAATCCTTAGGATTCATCTCAAAAACTAGTACTAACCAAAATAAAATAACAGAAATAATACAAAAGATGATTTAAAAAGTGAATGTGTACTGAATACTAACACAGTACTACAGACATTTTCCAAGTAAAAATATGTGGTGAAGATCATTACCTTTCATCCATGACCTGCTTGCCCTGTCGTCCAGGTCAATGCAAACAACGCAAATTTAAATATGTTTAATGATTCCTGTTTCAGTCTCTGAGCATATTTTCAAGATAAAAAACAACTGAAAATATGTTGTACACACACAAGCAACTTAACTCAGTTAATCACATGCATTTTCATGTCAACAGTGCGCTCATCTTCCATCACAAAGAAAATTGTCTTAACGCTGATAATAGCCCCCCTGTCGTCGTCCTCCACTTCGGCTCCATCCGCCGCCTCCATATCCTCCATCTCGATGTCCGCCCCCTCCATATTCTCCACGCTCGTATCCACCTCTATAACCACCACCTCCATATCCGCCACCTCCTCCTCTATATCCACCACCACCTCTGTATCCACGTCCTCCTCCTACATCCTGTCGCGCCTGCCAGGACGGCATCTCAGGGGGAGGAGCTTCAATCTCTGAGGGTCTTCCTCCTCGATCAGGAACCCTTCCCATCAGCACCTGGCAAACAGAAAATTCCTGAGCTGAGGAACGGTTAAGGTTATTCCAAAAAAAATGGCTTACAGACATTTGGCAGACAGTAGGCCAACGCGTCCATTTTTCCCAAAATATAACAAATCGTAGACACCAAAGATTTAGATTTAGCTTTACAAAACACTACTGAATGTTTATAATGATGGCATGACTATTTATAGAGAATATAAGAACCGAATTATAAAACATGTGGTGGCAAGGGCGTGGTCGAGCGCCGCTTTGTGAATAAGTGGAGTCAGGAGAACAAATTTGTGAAAATAAGGATTTACCTGTGGGTGATTTACTAACAGGCGCTTTGTGTTTTAAAGAGCGGCGGTGAATAGATAAAAGGGGGAAGGCGAGAGAGAGAGGGAGTCTCAAGATGAGAGCTACACAATGACAGCTGATCTGTTTGTTTGTGCAAAAATAAAACATCGAAAAGACAGTGATAAATTGTGTAGAAGAGGAAAACATTAATAAAATAAGTGAGAGAAACTGCCTTCCGTTTCCTCATTTTCATCTGAACCCACATGTGCAATAATTATGTTATGCCACAATTATATTATGTGTGCGCAAATATAATGAGCATCTGGAGCTACCAGTATATAGTTTACACTCACCTTGTTCACAGCGCAGGCTGTCCTCTTCCTGCAGGACTCACTGGTGGTCTTCACCATGTTGCAGAGGTCATCTCGTGCTGCCAGGAGGTGGGCAAGGCTTACTGATGACTTTAATGTCAGTGAGTGTCTCTTGGGCTGATAGGCCCTTGCCATTGTGTCAGTTTTTGCCTGATGACAAAGAATGAATGGAATTTACTCGCTTGATTTATACTCACTGATCACTTTATGTTCACCTTTAGATTTACACAAACAGCCAATCATGTGGCAGTTAATGTTTCAGGTAACATTCAGATCAAACATCAGAATTGGGAAAAAATGAAAATCTCAATTACTTTCACCTCTGGGTGCTGTTACTGCACACATTCATCTCATTTTATAATGTCTATTCCAGCATTGTAATGCATCACAAAAGTCACAAAGACACAAGTTGCCTCAAACTGCTTCCATGATCCTGACAGTGAGTCCAGTGTACTACAATGGACCATTGAGCATCTTTAGGATGTAGTAAAACCAGACATACTGTACACAGCATGAATGTGCAGCTTACAAATCAAGCAAAAAAAGTTGTAATTGCTTTAAGGAATCAATGTCACAAAGACATGAGGCTGTTCTGAGAGCAAAGGGGCATCCAACCCAGTATTAGTATTGCGTCTCTAATATAGTTGATGTGCATTTCTACTAGCTCTTACATTCCTTAAACAACTGAGAAATGCGAAAACACACAAATCACATGACACAGTGCAGAAAGCTGCAGCTCAACGTGCCTTGGCTCTCTCTGACCAGCCAAAAGACTGCACGGTAACATCCAGCCGCTTGATCAGCATGCGCCGACGACACTCGTAGTCTTCCGAAAGAACACCATTTATCTTCTCCAGCTGTCTCTGAGGATAAAAAAAAATTAATTATTAGCATTAACAATACAGAAAATGCAACTATTTATACTAGATATGTGCACATAACTGAAACCACTTATTCCGCTTCCTGATAAATGTCTGAATAATACTGCCATTATGCTTGTTTTTACATAATTTGCTGATTTCTGCCTATGCTACAGTACTATGAATTTAGTTCACACTCTGTCCAAGCATACAAATTAGTAATTCAAACAACAGCCATGATAACCAGGAAAAAGTGTTTACTGACAAAGAATGATTGTGATACATGCCTCATGTAGCCCCTTTGAGCAATCTGCAGTGTTCAATATACACCCATGTTACTGAATATTGTCTTTATTTTTTTTCTACCTGACCATCTGCAACTGCGACTTTTTATTCTTTTACACACCTTTAATTACACCATTAGGGTTTATTGCAAACATCCACTATTCATACACACATTTCTCTCTGGGACCATACATTGTGCATCTTGAAATATAAATCTCACTACTTGTTGCAGTATGCAAGTCATTCACACAGACCAAATATGTTTCGGTAATTGTAAAGATTGGTGTGGAATTCTTACCCACTGCTCACTGTTAAGGGACTCCTTTAACACTGGGTTTCCAATGTGCTTCTCTGGAACTTTCTTCAGCAAAACCTTTATCTGAAGCAATATTTAAGGCAACATTTAACAAGCCAAATAAATAAAATGCATAGGATGCCACCGCTGTGCATATTCTGAAGTGCTCAGCTGTTTTCAAAAATTAAAAAATTGATATATGAAACAAAACATTTATATTTACATTATTCTTTAACATGAGACATCTCAGTAAACATACCTCATTTTCTATAGATGAAAATAAGTCTGGTGTTTGCTGTTGGTCCGGCTCTGGGAGTTTCAGCACTTTGCAAATTGCTTGGAGGTCTTGAAGAGGTGAGATCTTTTTCTCAACCCTGGTGTCTTTACATTTTTGTGTTGTGCTTGTTGTAATCTGTGTGGCCTGAAGTTCTGATACTAAAAACACTGCGGACACAACGCTGCTCAGTACCAATTATAACACGATTAACTCAAGTATTAGTGATACAGTAACATATAAGCTCACAAAGGATTTTCAGATGCTGCTTTTTGGTCTTCAGTTTTCCATCAAGGCCCTTGTAGGGACAGGACAGCTCTTTCAACAGTTTACTTATTCTGAGTTTCACTTTTTCAGGATCATCTGTAAAATCAAACCATGGATAAAATCGAAATCCTTAAGATTATAGAGTTTAAAAGAATAAAAGCAAAAGACAAAGAGCTAAGGCCTATATCTTACCATTCTAAATGCATGTTATAAGAATTATATAACAAATACAGTTTATGTTTGAAGACAATAGTGTAAATAATGCATCACTTTTTACCTGGTATTTCTGATTTCTGATCCTGAGCATCACAGTATCTGTGAAGTTTTGATGATAGCCATGTACACACATGTACGAACTCTTGAGAATTAAACCCTTGCTCACATGCCACTGAAAGTGCCTTTTCCTCAAGATCAACACTGTAGCTGTGAAATAAACAATATGGCCTAAAAGTCAACAACTGCAAATATCAAGATTGAAAAGACAGTGCTGCTTCAGTCCTCAGAAAACAGATATCCCTTATGGAGGTCTCATGTTCTCGCTACAAAAATGCAGATGATTTTTCCCCGTCTGCATTCAGAGGGGCCCAAGGGACATTACATTTAGGGCATTTATCAGACACACTTACCCAGTGTGACTTACATTTTTTTTTTTTATACAACTGAGCAATTGATTGTTAAGGGCCTTGCTCAGGGGCCCAGAAGTGGCACCTTGGTGGACCTGGGATTCGAACTCATGGCCTTCTGATCAGTAGTCCAATGCCTTAACCATTAATATTTTTTTTAATAGTCTGAAGAGTTCTAATGCTAACTAGTTGATCTAGTTTTTTTTTTATTAAATAACCAACTTTTATTTCTCTGTAACTCTGTAAACAGTGTTTTGTTTCCCTTAAACGATATTAACGTGTTTAATTATTATTATTATTATTAATTTTCTACCACTTATCCGAACTACCTCGGGTCACGGGGAGCCTGTGCCTATCTCAGGCGTCATCGGGCATCAAGACAGGATACACCCTGGACGGAGTGCCAACCCATCGCAGGGCAATTATTATTATTATTATTATTATTATTATTATTATTATTATGCTCACGTGCTCCTTGCACACAACATTACTAGCTAACAGTGCTAAGCTACCGATGTAGCTACTCGGTATTTAAAGTATATCCGTGTATTTATTTTACTTACCCGACTTGATCAAGTCCATCAAGTATGTCGCTTTCCATTGCACACAATTAAACACAACGAATTAATTTAACAACCTGTAAGACAGGTGAGAAAACGAGCAGTTTATATTCAATTGCGCAGGACGTATGTGCATCGATAATACTTCCGTAATGCAACACAGACCACGCTCTACAGTTCCGTACACCAGATACTATGGTGGATTTGGTCATTTAAAAAAATTTAATTGAGAGAGAGAGAGAGAGAGAGAGAGAGAGAGAGAGAGAGAGAGAGAGAGAGAGAGAGATGCCCTTGTGTGTGCATCTGCATCAAGAGGAAATAGATGACATACTTGATATCATTATTTGAGTGCAAACTAAGTTAAAATTTGTATTCAGAAATAAACCAAAATATGGATTTACTTCTCTATGCCAGTGCCATACAATATAATGGGATTAGGGCTATTTTACATGTTTTTCACAGACATGAGAGAGAGAGAGAGAGAGAGAGAGAGAGAGAATCATCATTTCAGAATATTAGTTATAAAAGACATGTGGTATTGTGGGGTAGGAAAAATTAAATATGCTGTAGATAGATTTTTTTATATATATAAATCTTTTATATATTTCTATCTATCTATGTATGTATCACACACACACACACACACACACACACACACACACACACACACATTTATATATCCCACATATTTCTGACACATACATAAGATGCTTTACTGTAACAAAATAAGAATAGATTTAGGTAAATGCCACACTTCATATAATATTCCTATATGACAGTCAATGCTTTAAGGATTTCATAAATGTTTTATATGTGTTGGTGTATTTTATTTCACCAATGGCAAGAATGCATAAACAGTGTGGAAAGTATTTAATTCATACAATAATTAACACAATTCAATCCTACAGAATACATCAAGTGACCCTTTTCATATGAGGAAGATTATTACAATTATTTAATGTCTCAAGAAACATAAAATTATAGAGATCATTAAATCAGAGGGAATTAGTTTCACTTGAATGATAATACATTTTAATGAAGTGGTCAGGGTTGCAGTGGATCTGTAGCTTATTCTGGGAAAAGTGGGTGTTAGTTATGAATAGAAGACACCCAAGAGCTTCAACAAATCAACAAATATCACAATGGGAAAAAATGTGGGCAATGTTACTTTAAACGTGGCATGGTTATTGGTACCAAGTGGACTGGCTTAAGTATTTTACCACTCAAAAAAAAAATCCTGTAGATCTAAATTGACTTGGGAAGGCTATGGCTGTAAATATCACTCTGTACAACTGAAAAGCATCTCAGAAGCATAAAGCAGAAAGCACAACACCACAGACCACATTAGGATCCACTGCCTGGTGTTTTATCGGTCTTTAACTGTCTAGCATTCTTTGCTAACTGTAACTTCAGTTTCGTTGGTTTTACCGGACAGGGATGGAACCTAAAGTGGTTTGCTATGCATTCTGAAATACTTTTCTGCTCAGAATTTTCTGCTTTTTCGTCTCTGAACTCTCTTATCAAGTTGTTTCAATGCACAGAACTGACGCTCATTGGCTGTCTTTCACTCCATCCTGTGTAAACTATAGAGACAAATTAATCCATCCAGTACCAACAATCATGTCATGAACAAATCACTGAAATCACATAATTTTCCCCATTCTGATGTTGGATGTTAACATTATCTGATGTTCTTGACAAAAAATGTTTGCATCACGCTGTTGCTACATAATTGGCTGATTAGAAAATGACATGAATGAGAAGCTATTTCTAATAAAGTGGTTGGTGAATTTGTTAATTTACTGTCAGTCATCATATCATCCGTGTACGTTACACAAATTACTGCTGCTGCATATTGCACAAAAGCATAATATTACACAATATTGTTATTTGCACTACCATGCACTTCTCACACTTTATGTACATAACTGATCGTTTATATATTCTGTATTCATATTTAATACTCATACTGTCTATTGTCTGCATCACATCTGCATTGTCTTGTATAGTCTGTATTATCATGTCTTGTATAGTATAGTGTTATTTATGTCTGCACTTTTGAGAGTCACAAACAGCTGGAACCAAATTCCTTGTGTGTGTCAACATCAACACACGACCAATAAACCTGATTCAGATTCTTATTCTGTTTTTGCTTTGGTGTATATAAATGTATTTGAAATATCAACATGCTTATTATCAGTGACATGATATTATCAGTACAAATTTATAACCGTTCTTTAACACGGACTTTTTAATGTAGTTCTTATCAACATCGCTGCTTTATACTTACTTCTGTGTCCCATTAGTCCCTCAACCACTTCTCAGCATGGACGCACACACACACACACACACACACACAAGAATACATTAAAACTCACCTTTTATTATGGTAATGTTATTTTATATGTCAAATTACAAGTGTATGATGTAACATAAAAACAGTTACAAACATTTGTATGCATATTTACATTATATATTTATGAAACGTAACAAGCTACATCTGTATAAAGAAAATACAACTATGACATGAGTTACTGAACTATAAATATTACATCATATACTTGGTATTTTTCAAACCATGATACAAATACCTAGACATGTATAAATCAATACAACCATAGCAAGAGCGGTTAAGTTTAGGATGGAAATTCTGATGGACGTGAGGCACTTTTTCGAGGTTGTCAGTGGGTGAAGCAGATGGCACTAAAACTCAGAGATGCAGATAAAGAACCAGGCAGTGTTCATAGTGGAATCATCAGAGTACCATTTATACGGCAATTACCATAACACAAATGTCTTCACAACTGCAAACTAATCACGTTAACTTTACATCATCAAGCGCTATGAAAAGGGGGAGGGGGGAAGCCTAGCTACATGTCAGTGTGCCAAAGCATCGAAGAATTCCAAAGAAACCACTAAACTGCTGTGAACATAGCTGTTGTTGTTTTGTTTTTTTTTACATCACACAGAAATGACAGATTTACATAAGCATTTCTCTAAGCAGTAAAGAATGTTCATCTTTTATGCATTCCCGAGTTATACACAAAGTCCAAGAGTTCAAAAATAAAAGACTAGCAGCAAGTGGTTAAAAACTGAAGACGGATAAATGCTAAGTTAACGGCAAAGTTCAAAGGAAGCAAAGAAAGCAGACAGGTTGCATATTAAATACAGCACATTACATGTGGCTTCACCGTCCTGCTTAATGCAGAATGAAACTAGGCATTAAAGTATCTGCCTATAATATTATTGTATGGATGTGGCCTATTCTACATGTCTTCTCAGCCAGCAAGTTTTGTTAAGGTTCATCAAACCTTGGTTCAGCTTGCGACAAAAACCCAAACAAACAAACAAAAAAAAACGAAATCCAATACAGTACGAGTATGTACTGTATCCATACAGTATGGAAACATAAAATCGGGTGAGACAACCACAAGAAAACATTTGTGATTAACAAATCCAAAGTTTTAGTTTTAACAGTCATCCATAGCTGAATTTTATTCCTCTCAGCACATAATTAGTGATTGTTTCTAGCAGCTTCATATGACGAAACCTTGGAGAAGTGGACTGCCACTACTGTACCTTCTCTAGCCCTCTTTCTGCAATACCAAACTAGAGCCAATCTCTAGTAAAAGCTTGATCGTTTTCATCATGTACGCCCTCTACTTTCAATGTGAAATAATACTAAAAGGTGACCTATGTACATAATGCTGTCAACTCAAGCTATAGTATATACGACAGCAGTGATAAATACAACTCTCTCTTTAAAAATTTGAATGGGATTATTATTGTTGCTTAAATATAGTGTTACATATTTACATAAGTTTTTTTTTGAGTTTGGTACCATCTACAATATTAAAGTGTCACATCACCGACTTTTATGAAGCGATCTAAGTGTTTCTCGTGGAAAGTTTTGCATAGAAAATAAAGTGTGTTGATGTAAAATGCAAAGGGAGCTCAGAGAACCGGAGTGTGAAAAGCCTCGTACTGGACTTTGGGCGCAACTTTCCTGCTAACAGGAAAAAAAAAAAAAAAGACCCTTCATTTGACTGATAACTGTCGAAACTGCAGTGTCTAATAATGACTTGCTTGGCATTTTCTTGTGAATCTGCAGGAAGTGATTTACAGTGTTGAGAGAAATCTTGCATCTTACAGCAAGTCTTAAATGATCAGTAAATCAAATCAGTTTTGTGTTTTTTTGTAAAACGTAAAGCACAAACTCTCAAAACTATGACGGAGACTACATACTGGATGGAATTGAAAACATAGACATGAAGCTGTAACCAAAGCTTGGAGGCGAGTGCTTTTATAAGGGGCATTTGAATGGAGAAACTTGTATTTATTTTAAATGGGATATCCCTGGATTCAAGTGCCTTGTTTGATAATAGAAATTGGAAACCCTTATAACGGTGATCATTAAAAATGTCGAAATGTGTCAAGTCATGTAAGGAAAACTTGCTGGTTGAGCACAATTTCAGCTTGAAAACAAAAAGTCAAAAGCTGAAATGAACCCAGTTTCACTCAGATCAACATGAGATGAAATTGAAATGTACACTTCCTAAACTTCCCGACTAATTGGTCTCTCGACTTCTTGCTGATCTGGACATGGAAATTAATTTGCATTTCTGTCATTTTAACAGACATCCTTATCCAGAGTGACTTCCATTTTTTAATTTCAATTTATACAACTGAGCAACTGAGGGTTAAGGGCCTTGCTCAGGGGCCCAGCAGTGGCAGCTTGGTGGACCTGGGACTCGAACGCATGACCTTCCGATCAGTAGTCCAACGCCTTAACCATTTGGCTGCCATATTCCCCTGGTAACAGGTATAAACGTGGACGATTGTAATATGTCATCAATCACTCAATGCTTGAATGTACCTGTGTGGTCCGAATAGTCTTGCCAATTAGAAACGGATGGATTTTAAACATGAGCGTTTACATACTATCATTTTGAAAGAAATGACATTAATGTCTTTTGCAAAACAATGAAAAGAAAAAGCAGGAAAAACACACCCATTACAGAAATTAAAATTTGTACTGGTAAAACTTGTCAAAAGTGTTTTTTAGTGTATGTACCATTATTCATGAGGGTTACCTTTCATGGGAGAACAATTAACTAGTGCCTGTTTTCTTTTGTCTAATAATTACACAGTCAGCGAATGCTCCAGTCGAAAGAGAAGGCCACTTTAACCCTACTGCAAATTCACAAAAAGCAAGAAAATATCCCTTTTAGCATACCGATACAGCAGATCCTCTGTATGCACAACCAGTTTTGTTTTCTTTGTTATAGTTTTGATCTCTGTACAAAAGACAACATTCCTTCACAAAGGTTGCACGCTATTTGTAATGATAGTCTGACATTTGCATTTTTTTTGTCTCTTTTTTATATATTTTGGCTCGTTTTGTAATTTCGAGTTTGTTCTGTAAACGCCTTCCCTTCCGTAATGAGCTCTGTGACGTGAGCTCGAGAGCCCAAGAAGACCCGGTCATTGGCTTCTGCTGCTCTCGGCCAAATCAAATCTCCAAAGCCTCCAAAGTGGCGGGTGGAGCACCTCACCTGCCTCAAGGGGTGAATGAAAAAAGAAAAGCGACAGCGGCGGTTGTTTCTTCATGTGGCCGTGTGTTTCTCCCCGTCTGCTCGGCTCAGCCGGCGGCCTTGTGTTTGCCACCGCAGCAGTGGCAGGCCTCTCCGCAATGGTGACAGGCCCGCAGTGGTGGATAGCAGCACATGCAGGGTGCTATTATGGAGAGGCCGAGCAAGGCCAGCCAGCGCACACAGAACTGCTCTTCGCTGGAATCGCACGAGCATGGGTCCGAGAAGTCTCCCTCCGAGTCGGACATGCAGTGGTAGAGCATGCTCTCTGCACACAGCATGCAGCTCACCTTGTAGATGCACTGCTTGATGGGGTCAGGCGCATCCTGGCATTCCCCGCGCCGGTTCTCCTCGTGGTTAAACATCTCACGGCAATATATGCAGCGCGAGCGCTCACCGTCCTCTCGCCGCCTCCGAGACTTCTTGGACTTTAGCAGAGGCGAAGGCTGCTGAGTTTTTATCGAGTCCTTGGTGCCTGTGCGATGCTCAGAGCCATCCAGAAAAGAGTACTCACTTTTCTTGCTGTCCAGTTTAGTGAATGTACTGGAGAATTCGGCGTCGTCACGCTCTGTGTCCGGCTTCCACATGACTGGGTGCCTGTAGTCCTCATACCCGCGGATGCGCACATCCTTGCGCGGGTTGATCCGAACGACCTCTTCGTCGTCCATGTGAAAGCTCACGTGGCGTGTTGTGGAGAAAGAGACCTAAAACGATAGGGAGCAGGATTGTGTCAGGTACAGCCTGAAACACATACACCAAAGTCAAGTAATGCAGTTTGTCTAAGGCTTGAACTTACCTGCGGGGGCAGATAGCGGTGGCTTGGGCTGGGGAACTCCTCGAATGGCTGAGCACGAACATAACAGCCCCGGAAAGGTTCGGTGGACACCACTCGGCCATGCGGAGAGAACGGCTCTCTAATAGGTGTGCAGATAGAAGGAGGCTCCGGATTAACCTGCAAATAATGAATGTATAATTATAGGCTCTGATTACATGCACCTCCCTTCACAAAAACAGACTCTGAGCACAGTAGCTGATGATGTGTTCTCTTTCCTTCCACCAGGTGGAGCCTGACATCCAGCAACACCTTTGGCATGGGAACGTTTTCATGAGTACTTAGTTTCTGTTGTCCTTGCAAGCATTCCCAGACACATTTTTATAGGTGCAGATTCTGCAACTATGCCCTTATCAAACACAGACACCTCAAGTGTGCCAGATAAAGGAGCTCAGAGAACAGGAATGGATTCTTCATCTCCAAAATCCTAAACCCAATCGTTGTTATAAATACATGAATTCAGTATGTCGAAGGAAAAATGACAAGCAACATATCACAACTTTTATGGTCCACGCTGTAAGTGTAAAGTCGAAGATTACAGATTTTTTATTTTATTTTTTAATTCACAGTTTATGATTATTGTTCTTGACGCTTTCATCGTCAGTCTCAACATCAGCAAACGGCATTACTGCTCTTGTTGACTGGACACTATTGGGTGTTGGTCTGTTTTAACCCACATGTAAGGTCTTTAGCCTCCGTTAGTGCCTGCATGCACGCACACACAAGTCCAAGACTGTGCTGTGCTAACATCTGATTAGCAGTGGTTCAGGGGTGGTCCCTTTCCACTGATGGATGGGGTCAAGGGAGCTGGCAAATTGTGCATAGCAACAGATGTGCTACAGTGTGTAATTTTATACCTGCAAAAGGAAACTATTTGGTAGGTGTAACAGAAAAAAAGATTTTTTAATTATAAAGTAGGTGTGCCTCATTAACAGGAAGTGGGTTGTATATAATTTAGAAATGTATGTTGTCTAACAGACGGTCATTCATCCTGTGGATACTCCTAGAATGTTGCTGAGATGCAGCATGTAAACATGGCACCGGCAACAAAGTAGGCGAGCAGCTTTGAGAGCCTGGTGCGAGTTAAACCTGACCACCTTCACCGCAACACAGGAGGAGGAAGTTCCAAAAAGCTCATGGAAGTGGGGAGTTATCATGAGGCTGGAAACTGATATCTAAATTACAGCTTGCACATCGGTGAAGCTGCATGAGCGTGCCGCTTTTAGGGCAGGCATCTCTCTCTCTTCTTCTCTCTCTCTTTCTTTTTTCTCACACACACACACACACACCCACCCACACATGCACACACCCACCTACATCCAGGTTTTTCTGCTCTCTGCATGTGGGGGAGGCTGCTGGCACTGGTTAGTCAGTACCGTGTGTAAAGTAGCCCACGCCAGTGTTTTAACACACAGCGGAAATCTGGTTTTCTCCCAGCTGCTGCTACAGTAATTACTGTCCTGTGGTTGCTAAGAGATGCTTCCTTTGACTCCCCCCCTTTTCTTTTTCTTTTAATGCACAAGCACATATACACATAGTATGAAAAAGGGTAAAAAGGGAATCAAGTGAAAAATGGAGTGGAGAAAATGGTGCATGTATGTGTATGTTTGAAATACAGAGAGAGACACAGAGAGAGAGAGAGAGAGAGAGAGAGAGAGAGAGAGAGAGAGAGAGAGAGAGAGAATGTACGGCCAATGGGTCTGCCGGGGGAATGTCATAAACCAGCTCCAGCTGGAGAAACGCAGGCCAGAACTTAAAAGCCAGATGACAGCTGTGTGTGCGCATGTGTGTGTGTGTGTGTGTGCGGTGGGAGGAAGGGAGGAGAGTTAGGCAGTTGAAATGAGAACCAGACTTGGAGTTCCTTTTAAAGCCCTTGCTGCAGAGCGGCCTGAGCCCGAGCATATGCAGGGGCAAATCTGGTTGTGATCTACCCACAGAGCACTGTGGGAGATAAGAACTGAGGCCTGGCAGCACACCAGCACAAGTGAACGCACATTCAATGCTCTCTCCCTCTTCATTTCTTTTGCCTTTGCTTTGCAGGCTTGCACTCTATTCATGACATGTGTGCACAGGTCTGCTTATCAAATACAAAGTCACACGTAATAGCTCTTTTTCACGTGCGCTCAAGGACATGCAATGGTTTGAAGGTTTTTACCCTAAATGTGGTGTTTTGTCTTTGGCATCAAACCACTTTAAGGAAAAGATTAAAGCCTGATGGAGAAGGATCACGCACTTTAAGTTGCATACCCGAGAAATCTTAAATGTGCAGCTCTACAAAAATATACTTAACAACATTGCCAATTAACATTAAAGACAACTTTTATGGATGGGAAAGTCTGCTTAATGACAGATTTGGCAAGACTTGTTCTCCTTTTCCGAGTTTACTGCCTCCCCACAAGATGATTTTCCTGTACACAACTTCCTTACTGAGGGAGGGAGAGGAGATGGCAAACAAATTCTTGGCTCAAACTAAGATGGTTCCAATCACACCAGGAAAGCACACACTTGGCTCCCAGACTCCAAATCTTCAGGCATTTCTATCTATTCAAGACAAGAGAGCAATTCATTTTATCTTTTCTCTCTTTATTCTGAAAGAGTTCACCAAAGATTTTGTATTTATTTATCGTATTTCTTCTTAGCGCCCATAAGATCTTAGCGAAGTCTACAGTAAATAGACAGATCATGATTCACAACTTGTAGGTTAAAGAAATGACAGCTAATAAGAGTAAAGAATGTCTAAAGCGTTTCTCGATCTTTAGGAATACCGCATATCATCTGTTTGGTCAGAAGCCCGTTTTGATAGTCGCAGTGGATCAGTGCAGGTTGGTGCTTTGGCGAATGTGTAATTGTTTTGTCCGTGCCGTTCTGAAGGCTGAGGCGTGTGAATGACTAAGTGTTGTGCTGCGTCCTGGCTCTGTAACCCCAGCACTGTGCTGGTGAATCACCATGGCTACATCCTCAGTGGCTCCCCGCATCCCTCCTCCACTCTCTCGCCGCCTAGCAACAGCAGCGCCATTGGAGCCGACGCATCACTGATCCCAGGTAATCTCCACAGCCCTTTTCTGTATGAATGAAGTCAAATTCCAGCATGGTTCAGGACGGGGACACTTTAAAAAAAAAGGCCATAATCTGCCTAAACGTATTATGTCTGCTTGGAAGTAGTTAAACGTTGTAACAACGTGAAAAACCAACATGCTGACAGAGTATACGATTTACAGCTTTGTGGTAAATAGGCTGCAGTGAAAAAACTGCTTTCTACACAAAAACAGGAAATACCATGGCACAGTTCAGATGATCAGTCCATCACTGGAAAAAAGAATGATTTTGGTACAGAACATAATAATAAAAATAATAATAATAAAAAAGGAATTTGGAATTTATATATTGTGTTGGATATCTTGCCATGAGATGACTTGAAAGACAGACACACCTTTCCAGAAGCACAAAAAAAGGATATTTAGGAAGAAATATTTATGAAAAATAGTAATAAATGTGCTATAAAGCAGGAAAGCATTCTCCTGACTTGGAAAATTCAAATTTCCCAATTTCCTTAACAAAACTGAACATTCGCAAAGGTCATCATTGCTTTTGTAATAGTTGTGATGGCTGGAAAAAAAAATCACCCGGTCCGTCCAATCTTGATGAAAATTTACATAGCAGACTTCTGGACTCCTCCACAAAGCAGTTGTATGTAGACAAAAAAGCAGTTAAACGCAGTCAGAAAGCTTTGCATATGCGACAGATTGTAGCGACCCATATCTATCTAGCCCATAAGAAGCAATGCACTCGAGACAGAAGATTAGGCCTGTCCATGGGGAAAATTTCATCACCACCCGTTTGCGAAAATGAGTCACGTATCTGTTGACTGCTACACGCTTCTGCCATACCAGGTGCCGATATCATTTCACACAACATTTGCTAACGGAGGCTGGAGAGTTCTTTGATTTTTTTTTTTCAGATACCGACCACTCAAAACGGGTGCCAAATGACTAAGGGGCATTAGGCAGGCATTTATCATGATGTCTCATTCTGCTAAACTCTGGCCACATTGCATTAACCTTGTGTTTGACTCACCTGTAATCCATCTTCAGGAACCTCTGAGTCACTGTACACCGGACAGCCTGGAAAGAGAAAAGAGAATAAATGAGTAAGGTGCTCATGGACAGAGCAATACTGGTAACCACATATGCTCTAAACGTATAGGGCAAATGTTTATGTGGAATACGGATTATGTAATTCCACATACACATAAAATCAGTCTGGGAAGGATTGTGCTTTTAAAAATGGAGAGAACAGGAAGAAGGAAGTTCAGGGAAAAAGACTTTTGCAGCACCAGTGAGTAAGAACAAATATCTCCCCATGTAGTTACACATAATCACCTGAAACCTTTGTGATTTTCAGATGAATTATAGGTATCATGACCTGTTTTTTCTGCAGCAGCACCCCAAGATACAGAGGAGTAACAATGAGGGTAAGTGAAGGAAAGACAGGGAGATGGAGCACAGCTCGGATAGGAACGGCTTTGAGTTTCCTGCGGCACGACTCTGCCGGTGCCAGGCCACTGTGCTGGATGAGCCATGTGCCTGGTTACTATAGCAACAGCGCCCTGCAAAGCTGCCACGCTGCGGTGCGGGCAGTGGAGCGATGCAACAGGAATACAGAGGAACCTGAGCGAGGCATTACACAACACAGCCGGGCCTGAAATACACAAGAGCAGCCCACCCCATCTGCTGAGTGTGCTCCGAACAGCAGCCTCCAGAATATTCCATCAGAACCAAAGTACAGCTCATAGACCTTACAAGAAAAAAAACAAACTGGACTAGTACTTTGGTTAGTTAAGTTTTGTCTGCCAAAACAGAGGAGATTCTTTAAAACAGGTTTCATCTGACCAACTAAGACCCTTTTCTGCCAAAAGTATAGTATATATATTTTTCCGAGTATAGTGAAAATAAACAGAACAGAGGCGTGTACAGCAGTGCCGAACACTTATTTCGATGTTATACAACTCATATCAAGTGACTTTCGGTTACTAAACAGCAAAATATGAATTATATAAATGATTCCTGCTAGTTATAAATGCTATCTTTGAAATTTGGTAAGAAATATGCTCAGCATCAAAATCCGCCAGACCACATGAACCCCTCCCCCCTACTTGAACTGGTGTTCTTTTCTCCGCTCCACAGATTCTGTTCATCCCCCCGGGTGACCACACCTTCTTTACCTGCAAGCCACCCTTCCCTTCACGGTTACCTCCTTTTGGCTTGCTTATCTCTGATTTAAGATAACACTGCACTAATCAGGTTCCTGAAAGTTGCGGCTTGCTCCGAAGGCATGTTGAAGTTAATTAGGCACAGTCTACTATCTAGGGTTCTGATCTGGTCTGCGGTTGGTCAATGACGTCTTCCGCCCTGCTGCTGGACTGTGACACGCATTCATATAAAATGAGAACACAAACACAACCCTGTTTTATGTGCAGATAATTGTTTGAATTGAAGCTAAATGGCAGCTCATTCCACGGTGAAGAGAAAAGATGGTTTAACAAAGCTTTTTAGATCATCTCTGCTTTTTGATCAGATGAAACACCGGTCGTTCATACCTGCTCTCGTCAGAGCTCAATGATTCTGAAATCTTATCCAGTTCAAGAGCATGAGGTGATAAGACAGGTAGCAGTGCAGAAACAGGAAGGACACTGTGCTGCATACGGGTCTATACAGGTTTTGTTGTTGCTAAGAGATTATTCAGGAGCGAGGCCAAACCTTGCTTTATGTCCTCTAGAGCTCGCCGTATCCCCCGGTCGAAAGCTCTGGCATCAGCTGGACTCTGGAAAGTCAGGCCAAACTTCTTGTTGTCAATTCTCCAATGATGGAAGATAGGGTTGACTTTATTGTACACCAGGTCCCTCTTTATGATGCACTCCAGCACAACCTGAGGAGAGATAATGTCAGATTTAGAAACACACAGAGGCAGAAAAATCTTACAAACTGCAATTAATAAATAAGGAGCAATATATTCAAATAATATTATAGAATCATTAGTAACAAAGTTCCTAGCGGCTGCGAACATACAGACAGTGTAAATTCTCCAAACCAGAGACAGAACACATGCAGCCACAAAGTGTGAGTGTACAGAAGATTATTAATAATAAGGGCTTTGGAACGAGCTCCAGCCCTTCCCCTGAGCAGATTAAATGAAATGAGAAACGCCCATTATTCTCTAGGGCTTGAGTGCCAGTGGGGGAGTCAGAGGGGGAGTGAGAGAGAGAGAGAGTGTGTGTGTGTGTGTGTGTGTGAGAGAGAGAGAGAGAGAGAGAGAGAGAGAGAGAGAGAGAGAGAGAGAGAGAGAACGCCTGAGAGAGAGAGAAAGCCTGAGAGAGAGAGAGAGAGAGAGAGAGAGAGAGAGAGAGAGAGAAAGAGAGAGAGAGAGAGAGGGAGAGAGAGAAAGCCTGAGAGAGAGAGAAAACTTGAGAGAGAGAGAGAGAGAGAGAGAGAGAGAAAACGCCTGAGAGAGAGAGAAAGCCTGAGAGAGAGAGAGAGAGAGAGAGAGAGAGAGAGAGAGAGAGAGAGAAAGCTTGAGAGAGAGAGAGAGAGAGAGAGAGAGAGAGAGAGGCAGAAAAAAAGGCAGAGAGAGAGAGCCTGAGAGAGAAAAAGCCTGAGAGAGAGAGAGAGAGAGAGAGAGAGAGAGAGAGAGAGAGAGAGAGAGAGAGAGAAAGCCTGAGAGAGAGAGAAAACTTGAGAGAGAGAGAGAGAGAGAGAGAGAGAGAACGCCTGAGAGAGAGAGAAAGCCTGAGAGAGAGAGAGAGAGAGAGAGAGAGAGAGAGAGAGAGAGAGAGAGAGAGAAAGCCTGAGAGAGAGAGAAAGCTTGAGAGAGAGAGAGAGAGAGAGAGAGAGAGAGAGAGAGAGAGAGAGAGAGAGAGAGAGAGAGAGAGGCAGAGAAAGAGGCAGAGAGAGAGAGCCTGAGAGAGAAAAAGCCTGAGAGAGAGAGAGAGAGAGAGAGAGAGAGAGAGAGAGAGAGAGAGAGAGAGAGAACATATATTTAGATATATCTAAATATATCAGTTCTCATTCCATATACCTTTTTTTTTGTTGTTCAAATTTGCAGAATAGGGTCAAGAGTCAGGTGAGACTGAGCGTAACCACCGCAAGTTAAATACATGCAAAGCGAGCAGAGACAGAAGTAATGCTGTTACAGGAGAAGACGCTATTCAAACAGTGCATTCCAGCAGGCAAAGCATGGCACGAGAAGACAGCAAGGTGAGCAAATGCAGATAAACAAACAGTGGGGGAGGGTCAGCGGAAGAACAGCAGACAGAAAAGGATGAAAGGCAGAAAGAGATGAAAGGAAGTGCAGTTAAAACAGAGATATGAATGGAATTCTAGTTGGTGTGTGGAAGGCTTGGTTTAGAGCCACCATTGAGACACTGATATCAGTCTCTTTACTTCATTGACATGGTGAGAAAAGAGACAGATGATGACTTCGTCCACGATGACCACACGCACACACACACACACACACACACACACACACTCAAGAACGTTAAGAGAAAAAAGATATAAAGCAGCCACTGTATTGATTCTCTCGTTTCGATTAGAAACCAAATCAAGCCCAAAACTAGCACTGCACCCTACAGGAATCGTGAATTGTTTCCCTCCCTCTTTCAGAATGATGGTGTAATTCAGTGGCAGATTAAAGCATGTCTGAATAGAGAGAGCTCAGTAGCCCATTGGTGGGCTATATTTGGCCTGTGCTGACTCATCAGGACACTCTGTGCCGCATCGCTACACTTGTAGACAGATTCTCTCCAACATCACGGTTACTGCCATCTTTCAGATGCGTTTCAGACGAAATGTGGATCAAATCGAAAGCTTGAACCCACCATTCCACTCTCCTCCTTAAACAGTTTGAACATGCAAAGCCTCTCACTACAGCATGGACCTGAACACTTGCATATAACAGGAAGGTAAAATGAAGAACTGATAGCACTTGTATATGTGAAAAAGCATTTTGTTTATTGACTAAAGAATTGTCTAGTTGCTGAATTTAAAAGGCTAAAAGCCTGTGTTGACTAAAAGAACCGTTTCTGATCAACTCTGTATGAATAGACAGCACTCCTACATTTTCTTTCACTAAACAGCTTGTCTCTATTACTGATGACATCAGCCAGCGTCATGTGGAGCGCTCCTATTTTGAGCTACCTGCCCTGTGGATGAGTGCTAAGCAGCTACTTCCTGTGAGTGTGGAGCGTGATGATCTCATCTCACAGCCCCTTTTCAGAAGGATGTGCGTCACTCAGACATAACAGACCAGGATGAATTCCAAACACGGATGCTTACCAACTTGTCTTTGAGTCTCTCCCCCTGGATGAGATAATCCACGCCGTTGGGGCAGTCCGAGTCCGGCCGGCTAACTTTGTGGACCGACACGCAGCTGAGGCCTCCGCCTCCCAGAGGCAGCCATCCGCCACTGGAGTCATCGCGAGTCATGACCACTGCTCTCACACGCGCATAACTGTCACTGTGAAGGCAAACACACACCATCATTAGTGAAAAATTCAGACTCCTCCAGAATCAAAATGGGAGTAGAAAATGCCTGTTCAATGCATCGACTAGGTTTCTTAATCATCATGATAATCACGGTTTCTGCTTTCAAATACAATTTATGACCAAAAACACTGAGACGGTTAAATGTTTACATGTGTTCCATTAAAACCTGGTAAATTATCCACAGATCAACTGTTTTTTTTTTTCCCTTCAACTTTCACCTACTACATATGGGAAGCAGTTGTTCTCTCTCTCTCGTCTATTGCTTCTTCGATTAGATAATTAAAATGTGAGTCCGGAAATGACAAAGGTCACAGTTGGACAAACACAGTTTGGTATGGATGCTAGTAACGTATTAAAAGACATCAGCCACATTTTTTCTGTCACATTAAAACTTTCTCGAGTTAAAGTCATTTCTCAGGTGGGGCATTCCAATTATTTACAACAAATCCTAGTCTTTCTCTACCATTTTGAACACTAAAATCACCACTTCCCTTTTCCTTGTAACAGAATCTGTGTTTTAAACACCGAATGAAACGTCTGATCAGCATTTTGAGAAACCTGTCCGCACAACAAAATACAGAAGGTCATACAGCTTGTCGGTATAAAATACACTCACACCACTCAAATCCTGAGAAGAACCAGTAAGAAGATCAGTTGTGTCAGAAGCAGTGTCCTGGATTAATTCCCGTTTTCTGTTTTTCAAGCTAGTCGGTGTAATCCTCCACACCAGTTATGTGCTAAACATATTCCTGCCAGTGAGGTTATCATCTATCAGGATCAATTCCAGAAACAGACAGGTTAAATACAGATAAAGCTATACACACCCAGATAGTGAAAATTTCTTTGAAACTCCATGTCTCTAAATGGAGGCAGTAGAAGAATAACAGCTGTGGTAAAAGACGGAAAAAGAAAAAAAAAGCTCTTTTAGAGGAAGAGACGGTAGTTTCGGCATCGAGTATGGTTCTCAACTTTAAACATTTCCACTCAAACACTTTATTTGAACACATATTGAGGTGATTCTGATCTAAACTGTTTCAGAAGTTAAAAATCCAACTACAGTATTTTAAAAGCACTCAAGGAAGTCAAGCTTGATCGGATACAAAGAGCAGGAGGGTTAAAAAAAAAAAAGCCTGACTTAACCTAATGGGACACACTTCCTTTCATATCCGCCCACCATTACCCCACCTATCTCATGAGAGCAATCTCTTTGCATTGCACCACACACACACACACACACACACACACACACTCAGAATCATCTGCACACAATGATGAACACAGAGGCAAAGGTTGTTTTTTTTCCTCCTCCGTGTTGAGAGGGCAGAGTTCAGACGGAAGAGGATCAGCCAAGACCCAAATTCCCAAAAGATTCCAAGCTAGTCTGCTGGAAGAATACCTTCATTTCTGAGAAAAGAGGAAGCAGCTATTATGAGCTAGAATATGGGGTTCCGAGAACTCAAAGTATTTTATACTCTTGCTCCAAGCCCATATTCTTAAAATGTCTACAGGGATCATTCAAATGTTAAAACTGTGTGTAATATGTTTAAAATCATCACTGTTAGTTTTTGAAGATGACAAAAAGATGAACGAATTCTGAAGAAGAAGAAGAAAAAGAAGAAGAAAATTCAGTGAATGTGCAGAGTAACGCTACAGATCACACACTATGGGTTGTCCTCGGTTATACCACAACTAGATATTTTTCACATTCTTATAGTTCCCTAATCTGCACGTGTAATGCAGTTGAAACAAGGAGGCGTCAAGGCTTCTATATCACAACCATACGGGAAGCATGCTGAAGGCTTCGTGTTTTCCATCCCTGCCGTTTTTATTGCGTTTGAAACAGACTGATGAAAAAACACGGTGTTTGTGTGACTTCCACGTTAAACCAGGTCTAACGCACGGCTTTGGCGAGATACATGTTCTTCTTTAACACCTAGAACTTCCAGGGCAAAAATCACACCACTGCTGAGTGGGCGGCTTGTGTGACGCACCAAGGCACTGGTTTACGTGGTCTCCGGAAGATGAGTGAGAAATGACTTCATTCTTTATACAGCAAAGTAAACGAGCTTTGGTTTACCTGAACGCAGAGAGAGAGAGAGCGCAGAGGCTCAAGATTTACAATCATGTGCAAAATCTCCCAGCGTGTGAAGCACTGCTTGAGTGCATGTGTGTGAGGCCTGACCCAGGAGGCAGGGGGATCCAGGGCCAGCCGTTTCCTGGCCTGATTTAAAGAGGAGGAGGAGGAGGAGAGCAGTAGGATGTGGCCTGAGCCCTGGGCTCCTGCCAAGTCAACCCCAGCCTCTCCCCCTCCCACTCCACATCGCACAATGGCCGCTTCTCTGCTGAAATTTCACGTTATTGGATACCAGGCCTGGATTTTTGTGCTCGCACAATGTCCAGGCAGTGGAGCATGCTGCAGGAGAGACACGCTCTGCAAGCTAAAGCTGGAAAAGCTCCTCTTTTCATTAGCATCAGAAAAGGGAAAAAATGTCACCCCTCTTTCCTGCACCAAACCAAAGAAGGCCTGTTCAGCTCCACTGGCCTATTTCCTTTATGGAAAAAAGGGTAGAATAAGAAAACACATTGAATAAATCACCATGAGAGTAAATAAAAGGTACTTTCAAACTCATCACCATTACTAGTGCACTTGATTTCTGAAGAGGAAACTAAACCATGGCTGGTTTCATTTGACGCACCCTGTTCTTTACACTGAGATCATAATCAAAGATTTAAATTCTGACATGACAGAACTTGTAGTTTATAAACTATCACTAAAGAGATATTATTGAAGCTGAGGATTAGGACGTTTCTATGCTTAATACTCATGGTTTTCTTTTACAAATGATTCCATGCAGAACCCATTTAGAGAGTTAGAACCATTATCCAACAGTAAAACCCTTGAGGTAAAACTGCATGAGAGAATAATATGTATTAAGGTGTATTAAGGTAAACGTGTACCTCACCAAAGCTACGCGTCAGACCTGGTTAAAGACGAACCCTGTACGTATACACTGTGGTCTGACTGACCGATTTCAAAGCAGTGCCATTCTTCTTTTTTCATGGTTTTCTCAGGATGCGCTTATTTTCCACAATTCTCCAAGCTCAGATATTTTTTAACATAGGCCTTGTGCTGCTTCATGTTAAACTATTTGTCCATTTTATTTAGGGAAGTTTCAGAATGTGAATAATCTCTTCTTGGTATATGATTATTGCTAAAAAATGTTCTTTTGAAACTTCGACATACAGTACAGGGTCATGTGACGCAAAACCACAAAAAGTTTTATAAACTCCTTTATTAACGAGGAATCAGACTGGACTGTGACGCATAGATGAGTCACGAAGCACATCCGGCCTGCCTCTAAATGCTGGTTTATTCGTCTGGGTTGAAGCATCTGCATATTTGCATTGTGACACAGTGAGAAACGGGGTTTACGTGGAAGCCTGGCAAACAGAGGTGCACTCCTCCAAAATCCTAACAGCGTGTTAAGCATGAACAAGCCTCCGACTGAACACTGACTGGCTGAGACAGGAAGTGTGTAACATTGTGTAGGTTATGTGAAAGGGGTTCTGAGTAATATTATTCAGATGATTCTTAACTCTGACTGCCAACCTTCCTGATGTAATGCTAATGCTGGCTCAAGTGTTGTGGTAGATAATGAACATTTGCTGAGTGTATTAGTAAAAAATATAAATCTTCCTCTTCAACATTAACTTTACTTCTCCTATATTTACATTTACGACATTTTGGCAGATGCACTTATCTAGAGTGACTTACAATTTATCTCAATTTAGACCGAGCAGTTGAGGGTTAGGGGCCTTGCTCGGGGGCCCAGCGGCAGCAGGTTGGTGGACCTGGGATTCAAACTCGCCACCTTCTGATCAGTTGTCCAACACCTTAACCACAATCTACCCACATTTCTTCTTCCTTGTGAACACATTCAGGTTATACAACCCCCCGTACATGATGTCTGCACATGTACCTCAGAAATATATGAAGACAGACGTGTCAAAAAAAGCTGAAAATTCTGAGTTGCTTTCTATTGTACATTTTTTTACCTTCTAGCATAAATACATTGCTTCTGTAGTCCCTTCCCTTTCCTCTGACAATCATGTGAATGCAGACCTTAATTCATAATAAATTAGCATCTTAATGGCATGAAAAATAAACGGTATAAATCAAAAGAAATTTGTAATAATTGCATGTGCTCTAAAAACATATGCAATTGCTTTTAGCTTTGACTGAAATGAATACATGATATAACTGCATCCTCATTGCATCTGCATCTTATTTTACTTGCAGTAAGTTAATATAAGTCAGCTTCGGGCATTGCTGTATTAAACTTGGCTGATAGTAAACTAACAAATAAGTAGTAACTAACAAATCTTAGTACTCAGAATCTTAAAAAGCAACAAAATGAACCTTAAATCTTTTCTTATCTTTATACACAAACACACAACTAGACTGATTTTACGTGTTTAAAAGTGTTCTAGGTTTCGCAAATTACATTTTTTCAAATATCAGTTTTAAATTATTTCTTCTTTTTAGGATTCTGAAAAAATCAAACCATTTTATTATTTGTTAATGCTCCTGACATAAAGACCCTTCTCTTTATTTTCTTATGGAGCCTTTAAGTTTGGTATAAAACTATAGAAACGATCGAAACCCTATTCACATCTGTATTAGATTAGTATTAGACGTCTGATAAAAGACATTATTCATCTTGGCACACTACACCTTACTAAAAGTTGGCTAACTAGCCAATTTAGGCCTGGGATGCAGCTAAGATGCATTAAAAAGCTGACGTAACGAGTACAAGTTTCATATGGCTTCATGATTTACAGCAAGGGTTTCCATATGAAGCTATAACAAACAGCAAAACAACTGCCAAAAGGATAGTGTGCCCGGGGGGTCCGCCAGATTTGGCGCCATCGATTTTCTGCCTCTCTCTGATGCTATCCCATATTTTGGGAACACAATCCTGACAACAATGCTTTAGTGCCCAAACGCTGTGGTATCGCAATAAATCATGGTCCAGGGTTTGTGTATCGAAAGCAAAAAACCTTCTTCTCAACATCAATCAAGCCACATATTGAGATGATCTTAATTTAAACCGCAAACATTCAGAAAATTAAAACCTTGCACTGCGTTTACAGAAAAAGCAGAACCGCAAGTTTGGACTGCAGCAGCGTGACTGCGAGCTTTGATGTTAAAGTGCTCTCTGGGGATGCAGCTCTAATCGACAGAGTAAATGCTCAAAATGCGTTGCGAGCAATGAGGAACCGGGTTCTTCCACCGTCACACACATGAGACAAAACTTCCCTCAAAATCCCTCTTACTCAGATTTAATTAGCATGACTCAGCAAACTTTTCCTGTTAGTAATGTCAATAATCTGTAAGCTCCTGCATCATCACATCAGTTTATATTAGCTCTACTGTGAATAAACCAGTTAGCTCTCAAACCCAAACCACAAACCAGTGTGGACATTTCTTTATTAAATATTTAATAGGGGTGTAACACACACTATCTGTATTTAGTTTTAAACGCAAAGTAGACATGGCTTAAACCAGAAGCGTTTCTTTTTCTTTTTAAATGAACCATACTACTATGTCCCCTGGAAACACTGGAAAACTCTTGAATGAACCACAGAGGTTGAAAATGGCAGCAAACTCTGGCTCTGACTCTGGTTCCTGTTACATAGATCACTCCATATCACTCAGGTTCATTACCAGTCTCAATTCGAGTTGTGCAAAACAATATTTTATCCAGAAGTTATTTTGTTTTGTACCTGCTTTCTAACAATTTTATTAGGTCTATTGCTTAAAATAAAAACAAACAAGTACCTAAATTTAAACCACCGCTACCCTGACCAGGCAGTTACTACGGATGAACGAAGGAAATCCATTGTAAATCCATTGTACAGTGCTGCACGTTATGTTCATGGTCTTTGTTTATCCTGCAAGCTTTATATTTGACTGCTCCCATGTGACTTTTTCCCCCCTCACGCTTAATGTGTATCTCTTGTCTCAACCAGATGCCCTGTCAACTTTTCGTTGGGAAAAAAACAAAACAAACCAAACCTATTTGCCTCCTATTCACATCTGCTGGGAACACATTATCTCTCCATTCTGAGTTATGTACTCATATTCGGTTACATCCCTAATAAGTACTGTATTCATTACACAGGCTGATTTTGTACATGCTACTACATACTGGGAGTGTGTTAGGTAAAGAACATAGCCTTGGTTGGTTGATAATATGCTAAACCTCTGAAAGGCTTTGGAGTAATTAAATGCTCATGAAACAATTTAGAGGTGATACACAATTCACAATCTTCCAACAAATGTAAGGCAAACGCTATTATACACTGTAGCACATTCATGTAGGCCAGACTGGCACTAAGCTATCTCACTGGCACTGATCTCACGACAGTATTTTACGAGTCTAAGATGAATGATGAAGTTAATGATACATGAGATGATTAATTACGGGACAGCTGTAATGTCGCATTTCCCACTGTGCTTCTTTGAACATCCACTGAACACATTATAATGTAGTTTGTTCTATACAAAATATACACATCTTATTATAAGTGTAAGGGTAAAATATGGAATAATTCCTGTTTGAACATGTTCAAAGTATGCAGATGCACAAAAAACACATCCAGCCACTATGCACCCAGGCAGGCGCACAGATTTACCCTCTTTATTTTCAAAGAGTTTGGGGAGCTGATGAACAACACAAGGCTTTAGATTTACATCTGTAGCCTGTTATGCCTGTGGCCTCCTAGACAAGAACACAGGCTTAGCGCAGCCTAATCAAGCTCAGCACACACACACACACACACACCTCAAGGAATTTACACACAGCTCAGAAAGCATAGGCTACTATGACGGACAAAAACAGGGCTTCTTGTATGTAAGTAAATAAGGGCAATCAATACAGAAGTAGTCACTCAGTTGTTTATCCCCTTCATAAAAAAGGGGCAAATTGTGTATGGCTAAATCAAATCAGAACCAAGCGTCATTTTACAAAACGATATTACAGACATGTGACATTCATGCTCTTTGCTTGCTCTGTTCCTTAAACACAAAAAGGAAATGAGAGCAACTTGAGGGAACTGCTTCAGGTCTTACTCAGTATTTGAGTTTTGACCATGGAGGCAACAAACCAGGAAACAACCTCACCCAAAAACCAGGATATTCAATAACATCACAATAATATTTTACAGGACTAAAACTAACAAGTGTGTCTGCTTTTCTTTCTTTATAAACCTCGTAAAATATTGTGTTGCTTTAATATAAGGAGCCACTAATCGTGCAGCACTAACAAGCTGCAGGGAAAATGCTGCTAATCATTCACTTCCTACACAGACATCATGTAGATATGGCGGTCCAAAAAAACCAACCCTTCTCCCATGAGATTTCTTATCAACAGCATTTCTTTTATGAGTTCCACTAATTTCACTAGATGCATTCTCAATTTAGCTAAACTATAATTCGACTACTAAAATGGCAGGAGACGTAATCTAAACTGGATCCTTCGTGCTTTAATCAGGCCACACAACTGTCAAAACCGTCTCAGGAAATACACGGGTTAGCGATTTAAAGCATGGCATCAATAAAATTGAGCTGTGAAACGTGCCTTCAGGAAAGACATGCCTCGTCTAGATCATGATGAGAATGGCACTGAAGTTAAAAACAAAACAAAACCTATAGCTGAAATGACTAGACAAATGCTGAGGAGAATCAAAAACAGTACATCAGTTCTTTTAGAGATTTCTTGCACTGTCCCAATGAAGATGAAGTGCAATGAAGATTTCTTTCATGTCGACACAAGTCTGAGAAAGTGAAGCTACAACCAATTCATCATTAGGCATTATTCAAAAAAGTGCGCTAAAAAAACAAACACAAATAAAAAAACGCAACTACTTATAGAAACATTGTGTTGAGTTTATCAATACTAATCAATGTTTCTTTTTGACACCAAAGACCACAGTTCTCTTCATAAAGCAAAAAAAAAAAAAAAAAAAATATATATATATATATATATATATATATATATATATATATATATATATATCTGTGTATAAAGTAGGAACGAATCCGTGTTTTGGCTTAGCAAAGCAAGCAAGTAAAAAAAAAAAAACCCACAAACAAACAAAAAAAACAGCCATGTTTCCATCACTCATCAGCAGCATAAAAGAAAGGCTGTTTTTAGCTTGACCACAGACTGACGACATGAATAACATGTCATCAGTTATTACCCAGCTTACAGACCCTAACCCTTTATTTAAGTTATAAACATGTTTATATTTTCAAACCACTCAAGGTACCTACTTATATCTATTAAAACAATCCTTTATAAATTCGAGTCAACAAAATGTGTCTAAAACATAAAAAAAAATTGAGATAAAATAACTAGAAGCGTGCTACCTTGAATTTTCACATCGCAACAACAGCCTCCTCCTTGGTTTATGGTATTTTACTGTAAATTAAAAGAATTTATGCATTTGTACCTGGAATTGGGTCCATTTCACTAAATTTGTCCATTTAAATTTGCACGGATCAGTAAAGAGTGGAGTGGAGCAGTATGCATGGCTTAAACTTAGTAGCTAGTATGTAAATTATTCAGGCATCAGAAAAGAAAGTAATGCATGTGTATGTGCATTGTTATCCAAGTAAGCATTTTTTTTTTTTGCCGCTAGCTAGAATGTAGCTTAGACTCTCGATTTATATTACAGCACCACATACTCTTCTTCACTGGTTATCTTCAGGCCACATACATTGCAAACGAGTGCAAATGTCAACAAATTAATTTCAGAAGTATTCAGGGATGGAAATATAAGTGGCTATATTTGTGGCTTCAAAAATATTCATCAGCAGTAATGTAATGTCACTACTGTCTTTACTAATACCCCAATGTGCTACTTTCTGCAGTACCGTACCAATCAGAGCAATAAACAATAGCTAGGCATGCAACGTGACAGCTCTATTTCCTTTCTGTGAGCTTAGAAAGCCTCTAACAATCCCATCAAAAATTCTCATTGCCGTTGCCCTCATTTAGGGCCGAGAATCACCCTACATGAATTAGCCAGTCCTTCAGTAAGAACCATTCAACATTCATAAAATGGAGCTGCCAGGAAAAGTAAGTCTGACCTAAAATTCACAACAGATTCACCACAACATGCCCATGTAGCACAACTGACTTTCCATTCAATACACGCTATGCTACGGGTACAACAGCATGTTTGGGTTTTATCAGGAAAAACAAATGGCAATATGTCAATGGAACAAGAGGGATGGGTGCAGGGAAATTCAGGCCAAATGTATTTACAACACAGTGCACTTCAAAAATGTGACAGGTAGAAAAGTGAATAAACAGCACACTTATCCTTGTTCTCCATGTGGGTGTGATGACTTTATTGATTATTGTATAAACACTTTGTACGGCACACAAACAACAGTCTGGATTCAATTAAACAAAATGTAAAAGTAAAAAAAAAAAGAGTGTGATTTGAATAATAAATTAATCTGAAATTTAACATTACCCCACATTTTATTTGAAAAAGCAATCATAAAGAGCCTGTGGAATGCAAGTCATGACACTTTCATCTCTTGATAATAATAGCTGCTGATATGTGGTCTCTGGAATACTTTTAAATACAGTAGTACGAGTAATAAAAATTGTGTTTTGTCTTGTACCTTTTAATTTCCTGTTATTTGTAGCCTTTGGCCTACAGTTCAGATTAGTCTGTCGTGTCAGTAGAGTTCCTGAAACGTCAAGGGTCTTCAAGCACCTCAAACAAACAAATACAGGTCTAGTCGGAGCATTCGACATGCGTCTCAGATCTATTCGCCAACATCCGTATAACAAAACATGATTTTAAAAATCTCAGCCAGTGTAGATCATTATTACTGTTACCTATCAGCTTATTACACAGTTGACATTAAATTCACCCAAAAATACTACACTGTAATAAAAACATATGCAAATGCAGCATATTAAGGTTTTGCTAACTGTATTGCATACATCCACTAGGTTTGAAATGGAAATAATTACTGCGTCACAGACATGTCCTTACACATGCAAACACACACGTACAGAAGTTGAAAAAGTATCATTCGGTTTATAAGAAAGATGAGTGATTTTTTTGCTAAATGCTCGAATCGATGTGTTATTGTGCCGTATTTTTCCTGACCACACCGTCAGCATCTGCTGATCCTCAGCATTGCGCAAAAGACCAGGGACAAAAATAGTTTTAAAAAAAATAAAAATCTAAAAATGATGCAAAACAGTGACTATAATACGTTTACAAACATCACTATCGAGACGACCTACACGTTAGGATGAAAACAAACAAAATATAAAGTGATTTTAATATTGCATGTGTTAGGACTTATTGTAGTTCCAAGGACACAGAGTGAGATACATATAGATGTGTTACATAGAGAACATGGGCGCTCCACTAACATGAGGCAGAACAAATCTGCAGTGTGCATGTAGTGCAACCATCACAACTTCAGCTGCACAGCAAAGGCCATTTGAAATGTACGAGATGTGCCAAGGAAATAATCAGCTCAACAGCATGCTAGCTGTGATCTTTGTGTGAGCCTCCGGTCTTTACAGTAGAGCTGAGTGTGAATGAGCAGCCAGGTAGTTTATGAATGGAGTCGGTCACGTGACGCAGCGCCTCCCGACCAGCTTTTTCCTCACTGACTGTCAACAAGCGATCAGCCCATTAAAAAAAACACGGATTAATCGTGGGAAAAAGCGCAAATAATCACATAATACCACATCGATTTACACTACAACGCAAAGGGGGTCATTTGTACTTTTAATAAAGATCGTATCGAGGGTTAAAAACGGCTGTTTTGGTGGTTTTTATGAATGAGGACTGCGATATGCAAATGAGTGTGATTGAGAAAAATATGGCGTCCAAAGCCTGACTGAGCCCGACATTGCGGTAATCATCCCGCACACTGAATTAATCACCTCGCAACGCACAAACGACTTCTTTTTAACTCTTATTCTTACACATGTATACAATTCCGACATGACAACACCCATTGGTAGAGATTTAAGCAAATAAAAACGCTCTGAATCTTTGCGAATAGCACATAACAGTAGGCTCTTTAATCTCTATCGTGTTTACATTTCTGCTCATATTCATCACACAGACCATCAGACTCACAAGGTAACAGGTAAACCTAAATAATCCCGAATATCTCATCTCCTTCTCAACTTAAACTAATTGGCTGTGTTTATGAATAGCTTATAACATACACAGTCATGTAAAAGGATGACATATTAAACCTATTATAACACACAGAGCCTGAAGAACATGACAAGGGGCCTTCAAAACAAACAATGTGGCTTTTCATTACAAACGTGAACTAAAATGCTAAATATCGTTTAATGTAATTACTGTGTAACTTGTGAAGGTTTTAATTCACATCACAGTGATAGTGAAACGAATAGCGTGTATATTAAAGCGTTGTGCACTTTATAAAGGGAATAAAACAACTAATACGTGATACATTTAACCTTTTGAAACACTTCAGATTCTCAGAAGGTCCAAATAACCGACTAGATGTTTAAGGTTTAACTCACTCGTTATTTGGATTTGCCGGTTCTTCGCTCATTTTTTTCCTCACGGGGATCCAAATCCTGCAAATAGCATCGACGACGCGGTCAAGGCGGGGAAATAAATCGCAAAAATCACCATTTTGGTTCGCATCGAAATGCAGTTATTCACAAAACAGCGACAGTTCCGAAGTGACGGCGGTGCATCGCTGAGCTCCGCAGCTCCAACAAGCCGATTTAGAATAAGGACTGGAGCCGTAGCCGCTGATTCGTAGCTTCCCAGTGAATAAAATCCATCTGCAGCCGAGTGATCATCCTTAACGTCGTCTTTTGAGATCAGACACAAATTCCACGAGTGTCTAAACCAAATACGTGCACAAAAAATCCCCCTATTTGGTTGTAATTTAGTGACCGGGCTGCTAGCGAGCGAGCTGCTCCCTCAGAGCAACTTTCAGCCAACGCTGGAAAAGAGAAGCCTCAGTGTGCAGCTCAATACAACATGGACAGACCCAAAAGATCCCACACAAAGATGAATACATGTACTTGAAACGGACTAGTTCAAAAATGACATGCGAAAGAATACAATTGCATGAAAGAAAAGTGTTGTGGAAGTTCAGGGGCTCTGCTTTCTCTGTACGAAGTCCATTTTCAACTCGGCCGACGCGCATCGGAAAACTGGGCGGAAGCTTTGGCCTCACCGCGCCTTTGAAATCCTTCCGCCTCAAAGTATGAATAAGACATAACGAAGTAAACAGCAATGTGTTTTTGATTAAGTAGTATCGTCTGTCTTTTAAAACCTAAAAAGACATTTGGTCCCAGTGGTTACTGTCTTGCTTATTTTGTCGCTGCGAATGATAGGATTTCTTTTTTGGAAATCTGTTGAAAATAGTCCCCTTTAGTTCCCAAAAGAAGTTTAGTCGTGCAGGCAGGAGCGAGGAGGCAAGGCAAGGCAAGATAGAGTGCAAAATAGGGCCATTGCATTTTCATATTGATAGATAAAACGTCTCTTTGTACGTGATCTTGTAACTGCAAAAGAATGGCAAGAATATGCACAAATACGCATTAAGAAAACCTTTACTGTTTATACGCATTAAATAAACTATTTATTGGATACCTTTGAATATATAACAGGTAGCTTATGATCAGCAATTATGACCAATTATTTAGGTTTTTATGCTCTTGTGGGTTACACTGGGTCAGGTATTTACATTTCCAACATTTAATGTAAATTGCTCACGGGCCCAACTGTGGCAGGTTGGTGGACCTCGGATTGAACTCACAACCTTCTGATTAGCAACCCAACACCTTAACCACTAGGCTACCACATGCCCTGGTAGCTTGTCATGTTTTTAAACAACAAAACCTAATTTTGTCTCACAGAAAATATAGATAGTTTATTATATAATACTACATACGTGCAACAGCGTGTACTCATCTCATACTCATTTTCTACCGATTATCCGAACTACCTCGGGTCACGGGGAGCCTGTGCTCAGGGGTCATCGGGCATCAAGGCAGGATACACTCTGGACGGAGTGCCAACCCATCGCAGGGCACACACACACTCTCATTCACTCACACACTCACACACTATGGACAATTTTCCAGAGATGCCAATCAACCTACCATGCATGTCTTTGGACTGGGGGAGGAAACCAGAGTACCTGGAGGAAACCCCCGAGGCACGGGGAGAACATGCAAACTCCACACACACAAGGCGGAGGCGGGAATCGAACCCCCAACCCTGGAGGTGTGAGGCGAACGTGCTAAACACTAAGCCACCATGCCCCCCACATCGTGTACTGTAGTTTAAAAATGTTATAGTGTACTATTTACTTGTAATGTTAATTGAAAAGGCAAGTAGCCTCACAATGTGTTTATCTTGGTTAAAATGCCAGTACCATAATATACAGAACAAACATTGTTTTATTTCAGAATTCCATTTTACATAATGATATGAAATGAAGTAGCTCTTGTCTCCCCTTAACAAATGGTCTCCCCTTAACAGCTCTTGTCTCCCCTTAACAGAAATACAACGACCATCTTTGACATATTTAAACAACATACTTCTATCCTTAGGAGTATTCAGAGTTCAGGAAGTCAGTCTGCTTTCTCATCCCACAAATATGGATGTTCATGCATTTCCTGTGTTGGCCACGCAGCACCATGCAGCAAACAGAAAAGCACTCTGACATCCATAGCACTTGAAACAATTATTCTAGTTGGGAGATTTTAACATGCATTATATGTTTTGAAACGGAATACATATTTTTATAATGTGATTTTTGTTTGACAACTGATAATTTGAATAATTTCAAGCACAAGCACATACACTTTTTTCCTCTGTCCTCACATCCAGGGTTTGATTCCCATATCTGGTTTTTTTTTCCAAGCATTTTTCCACATGATTCTAAAGTCTCCTCCAGGTACTCTGGTTTCCTCCCCTAGTCCAAAGACATGCATCGTAGGCTCTGAATTGTTTGCAATGTGTGAATGGGTGCTTTGGCAATTGTGCCTGTGATGGGTTGGCACACTATCCAGGGCGTTCCCTGCTTTGTGCCCAGAGCCGCAAGTGATAGGCTCCAGGTGCCCTTTAGTGTAGGAGAAGCAGTACAGGAAATGGATGGATGTTCATTTGCTACTGACATTTTTAAGTATAAATATTATTTACAGTCATGTGAAAAAATTAGGACACCCAATTAAATATTCAGATCTTTATTAAGACGTCAAGATTTTGTTTTATTTTGTACATGTAGATGAAAGTGATGTGATTTCATGTAAATAACAACAAAAAAAAATCACTGTTTTTACTTATTAAAACCTACAAACCATAACACTTCCACCTCCATGTTCCACAGTTGGTATGAGGTTATTTTGCTGAAATTCTGCATTTTGTTCACGCCAAACATGCCCTCTGTTATGGTGTCCAAATTATTACATTTTAGACTCATCTGTCCTAAGCACATTTTTTCCAGAAGTCTTGGCCTTTGTCTCGTGGTCTTAAGTTTTTTTTAGACAGCAAACATTTCCTCCTTGCACACGTCCCATGAGAATTAAAATTGTGCAAATCTTTCTGATTGTATTTGGATTCATGTATTTGGATTCATGCATTTTATCAACTGTAGCAAGAGCTTGCTGTAGGTCCCCTGATGATAGTTTAGGGTATGTGGAGACTTCTTTAAGCATTTTGTGACCCGCTCTTGGGGTGAATTTGCTAGGACGGCTTGATTTGGCCACGTTTGCAGTTGTTTTAAACGTTTACACGTGTAAATTTTCGGACAGTGGAATGGCTGATTACAGATTCTTTTGAGATCTTTTTATGAGATCCCTTACCAGACTCATAAGCATTAACAATCTTCTTTCTGACACCTCAGAGAGCTCTTTAAATCTCACCATGGTGACACCGCTCACTTCAACAATTAAGAGCAAGCCAAACTAAATATCTGAGGATTAAATAAGGCACGCCTCCTTAGAAATGCTCTGTAATAATGTTCTAATAATTTGCACATCATGTGATACACCTGTAGGCAATGCTATCTCTTTAAACATACAAATAAATGTGGGGGTATCCACAGGATATTGGAATTTTTTTATTACATTTTATAGATCATTTAAAAACTTTTTTTTTTTTTGGTTTTATTTGTTTAGTTATATTGCTTGAATCTTCCGATCTTGTTAAAACGCAGATCAAAAGCACATATGTTTAACTATTTAAAACAATATATATAACGCACAGGCTTTTATGGGGTGTCCTAATTTTTTTCAAATGACTATGATATTTTGCCTTAAGAAGTTACGAGTCTCATTTAACAACAGGAAGAAAACTGATAGCTTATCTTAAAGTGCAAAGTGTCAGCCTACAGGCAAGTCCCATTCATCAAAAGTGTCGAGTTTTAGTAGCTCAGTCACCTGAACACATACGTGCTATTAGTGTGAGTCTGGTTCATGAGGAACTCTGTTTGTTAGGTATGCTAATTGCAGGTTTGCAATATAAAGGTGTTGAAACCTGGAAGTAGGGGTGTGGTCTTTGGTATGTTATATTTATTTAAACTGCTGTTTACCTGTAAAAGCAGCAAATGTCTATAATCATACTAGTAGCTATTTTTAGACATTGCACAAAACCTGTATATCAGTTAGGAATCATCAAAGAACTATAGAGTATGGAAGTAATAACTAATGTTTGGGGTGGGTGGATGGGTGCATGTGAAAATATCTGTAATTTAAGTGAATGAGATCAATTAGTGATTGTGAATGCGTCTGGAAACATTTATCAATTGTATAAATGTACGGTCTTAGGGCTCAAATAATATTTGTTTGATTTAAAGAATAAATGTTAGAAACTCCCATTTGGATAATTTCACAAGACAATGAAATGGGTAAGGAGCTTATGCACTGAAGGATATTACCATTGTAAGAGGAAATGAAATTGACCTTAATGACACTGGAAGGAAAATACACATGATTCCTTAAATATATGGTCTTTAAAGATGTTGAGTAGTTTCTCAATACTTTCAGACTTCCTGTTTGATTCTGTGTTCCACTAAAAAAAAAAAACAACTCTGGTGTTATACAATATGTTATTCCCTCTCCACACATTCAGCTGTGCAAGCCCCCCTAATCTCCCAAGATTCTTGTGGCAACCGACAGTCCTTCATAAAGAGCAGCATTGTGTCCAGATTATTTGATTGTGATCAGATGTTGGAACATCTTGCACAAAATAGGATGGTACAAGATGGTTCAGATTATCAAGGCTATGTTGTATGGGAAAGAAAAAGAGATCTAGCAAGGCACTGGGGAGAAATGATATGCAGCCCATGCAGTCACCCTTCCAGTGCTACATTATGAACAATGTGCTCTCTCAACTTCTGCAGCCTTGGAACATACCACTTGTGAGCCAGCTAGAGGGGTGTTAAGGACGGTCAGTGCTTTGCTTTTACATCGATGTTAAAAGGGAAAATAGCTGGAAGTTAAGTGCTGAAAGGCCATATAGAAAAGGGGAAGAAGGAGGGAGGGAGGATTTCGCCTGCTCTTCTTGCACACATGAGCAAGGTTGGGGGGCTGTGGGAGAACTTGGAGGCAGCCGGAGCGTGAAGGGAAGGAACAGTCCAGCACGCTGGAAATAATGGGTCTGATTCAAGCCTTTCAAGCATATAGTCCCATGCCTGTCAAAGTGTGTGTGTGTGTGTGTGTGTGTGTGTGTGTGTGTGTGTGTGTGTGTGTGTGTGTTGCTGGAGCTGAGTGTGCACAAGCACGATATTGGAGTAGTGTGGAGGGGAAGCAGCTCCACAAGCTGAATGGTGCTTTTGTTCTGGGAGCGGCTGCGGCTTTTTTACATTCGGCAAACCCTGCAGATACAACTGCCTCCGCGTGAGAGGAGCATTGAAATGAGTTTCCTCCACCCTCCTCCCCTTTCTCACCTCTCCCCAATCCCCAGCTCTCCTTCTCCCACTCGAGAGTCACTTATCCCCGCCAAGTGTTGCTTGCATGTTTGTTGTGTGTGTGTGTGTATATGTGTGTGTGCGCGTGTGTTTGTAGTAGAGGCAGGTACCAAGCCACAATGTGAAGGCTTTTCTGGATTTGCTCTGCCTTGTGAGTGATGAGCAACTCCAAAAACCCGGATGTTCCACCCACTGGTCCCTCCTTGCCCTTCATCTCCCCAGGAGTGTGTGTCTCACTGTGTGTGTAAGAGAGCACACTGTGTGCAGTATGCACCTGGTCTGATGGGCAGGTAAAGGAATGCTGCAGGTCTGTTGGCTGCCCAGGAAGGCAAGATGGAATGTGGCTTGGCTTTACTTGTCTTTCTTTGCAGTTTTATGCTTTGTCAATGAATATAAAGAGAGCATGAAGTTATAAAGTACATCCTGAGAGCAATTAATTTTTTCCTTGTCCCAGAGGCAATTTTTTTTTATTGTTTTATGTAATATTAAGTTGTTTCATAATGCTACGCATTCCACTAGGAAAAATCGGACTATAATTTTTAAGCTATTTCTGACATAATTTGAAAATATCATTTTCTTTATTTAAAATGTGAGTTTTGTTCATTTTTTGCCAGATTAAAATTACTCCTTGTTTAAACAATCATCATATGAAATATTTTATTAGTTGAAATAACACTAGGGTCCTTGAGAGTGTTTTGGGAATCTGGAATAGAGGTTGTGTGCATTTGCTCTTTATTTTGGACAGAATTTCCTTGTTCTGTATTTAAAGTAAATTTTTTTCTGGTTAGAATTTACTTATGATGACTAAGTCTAGAGAACTTATTTAAAGCCCCTTCACACTTCCTTCCTCAAATTTAAGTGAAAAAAAAAAAAAAGTCTTAGTAATCGAGTCTCACACATAACCTGTGAATGATATGCTTGGAAGTTTTGATGAATCTTGTTTCCTTCCACCTTCTGTCGAATTGTACAATGTTAAACAGGGTCAAAAAGTTGTGGGCTATGTTATAAATTAAAAAACACAGGGCATGTGTAATTTATTAAAATTTAATTCAGTCTTTCTTCTTCACAAAACAAAAATAAGCTTTGTATGCAACTGTATTTCAGGGACAATTTGCTAATGCAAATCTTGAGACTTTGTAGAACTAATTGATTTTTGCATCGTGGTTTTGATCTCCAGAACTGGTCCGGGATTTTAGAATTTGTTTTCTCATTCGAACAAATAAACACAGCATGTCAGTTTGTTTGGGTTGAGAGCAAAACTAACCGGCACATGAACGGATGGCTGCATACAGGACCACACCAGAACAGGCCCATGGGCTTTACTGCCAACCCTAGGAACACCACATGGAACCCATTTATGTGTCTTTTCTTTTCTAGCACAGTGTTTGGATCTTGATATTGCGTGTTCATTTTGAGAGCTCAGGTAAGTGTCTTAGAGAAAGTATCACACAAGTCTTGAGGACTGGGACCACTGCTTTTTAAAAAACACGTCAATTCACGTCAGGGGGAACAATGATTTTTTTTAAGCTCATTGAGATGCTTCATAGTATAAGACTTTTTAGAACTTCAACTGTAACTTCATCTGTGTATGTTATTTCTGCTTTGAAGAATTTGAGAACTCAAGGGCTGAAGTGAAATTTGATATGGTGGTGTATCGCGCCATCTGCTGGCCGAATCAATGAATGACACACATCAAGACAGGGTAAGGAATAAAACTGCTCCTGTGCTTTAGTCTGGAAAATGTTTCAGCCATCCGAGGGGCTTTTTGAAAACTGATGAAGAAGAACACTCTAAAGAACCTGAGACAGTGTTATTCCTTTATTAATATATTGTGCAGATTATAGTTTGTGATGTTGTAAAATCAACGATATTCTACCTAATATTTCATGAAATTATAACAAGTAAAAGTTTGAGGAGTTTAGAGCTTATGAGGCTCAATAATATATGTAAGCTTATACAGTATATCAATCTTTATATGGTTAAACAAACTCTACTGCCCCATCTATGTAAATTTTGTGTCACAAGCATTACACTAACTTTTTGGAATTGTTTAATCAAAAAATTATGTAGTATAGTACAATAATACAATAAATAGTTCAATAGTACAATACTTAAGATTGGTTTGTTTACCATTTGGAAGGTTGTGAGATTGAATCTCAGGTCCACCAAGCTGCCACTGTTGGGCCCCTGAGAAAGTCCCTTAACCCTCAATTGCTCAGTTGTATATAAAAAAAGAGATGTAAGTTGCTCTGGATAAGGGTGTCTGCTAAATGCAGTAAATAATAAAATAGTATAAATAAAAAATAGTAAATGTAATACAGGACAAAAGTTTCATTTAATGTTCACATCAAATATCAACATGGGGGGAAAATGTGATCTGAGTCACTTTGTGATGTGATTGGTGGTGCCAGATAACTTGAGAAACTGATGATTTACTGATATCTTCACACATGAGTGAGTTAACATGGTGTAAAGAACAAACAAAGGAAACTTTTACACATCCATGACTGCTAATTCTGCTCACTGTTGATGAGAGAGCGAGAGGAGAATGACCACACCGCTATATTAGCTGGATAATATGTAACAGGGCGGCTATCACAGGGCGGGAATCACACATTCACTGTTAAAGATTTATGATTTAAGCCCAATACAACAAGTTCGAAATAAAGAATAATTAGTCATGATTAATTAAGCTTTTTAGTCCTAAACTTTCCTCTGACAAGACATTATGCCCAAGTTGGCATTATTTGTAGGCCTACTTTATTTCAAACGATTAAGATTTGAATTAAACTCCTTTACTTCAGTAACAAACATATAATGTAACTGGAAAAACCACTGTAAAGCACACATACAGTATAAAATACAAGGTATCATGATCTGCCATATGAATAACATTTCATATATATTTGGACAGCAGATATATAGATGGCCTACCAAAAGATACAAACCACTCATTAGCAGTAAGAAGCTGAAGAATAGATCGGATTTTGCAAAGAAGTATAGAGATGAGCCACAAAACATCTGGAACCAAGATTAACCTCTACCAAAATGATGGAATGGGCAAAGTATCTGCTCCTAGTCTAAAACATACTACCGGTAGTGTCATGGCTTGTCACTCTAATCCAATCCAAACCAATCTCATTGGTGCCCCTAAACAAACTGCCAACTGCCAACTTTGTCAAGTGGAAGGTTTTAGACTGGCCAAGTCATTCACCAGATTCTAACTCTAAAACAAACAACAGCTGAAAGAAGCTACACTACAAGCCTGAAAAAAAACATCACAAAATAAGAATGCAACAGCTTGATGCAGTTATTGCAAGTTTTTGCCTAAAGACTATCTGTTCCTATTACGGTATCTGACTATTTGTACCTATTGTGTGGCGTGCCTCCAAAGGTGCTATGTTCCAGTTTTTGCAATACATATTTACAGGAAATGAAAGCTGAAATGTTGATTTGTCTCATATTCATATGAAATTTTTGTGTATAGCACAAACAAATGAATTCGCTTTGCTGTTCCTGTACTTTTAGGGGAGACTCTAGGTGTCTCTCTATGTGATTATGTATGAGATTTGAGGTGTTTGTTTAGTTGTTGGACATTTCAGAGGTTTGAATAATTGCAGAATATATTAAGTGTTTGATTAATTGGTATTATATGCTGTTTATAGTTACATGATTTTATGCTCTAATGTGGTGGATGTTGTGTACCTCATTAACTCAATGCATTTCATTATAAATCTATTATTGCTATTTAATAATACATTTTTGAGAGATCTGCATTTACACAAAGCTCTGTTTCCAAAGCCTGACATGGTTAAACTCGAGTGAACATGCTAACAAGACTTAGCTTTAGCAAAGACTGTCATGGCATCACTTTCAAGAACATTCAGAAATTCATCTGCTGTAAAGCCAAGTTACAGCACTAAAAACATGAAGATCAGCATGATTTATTAGGCAGTCTCTGTAAATTTGTCTTTGTAATAAGTTCTATGAGCTAAGAGTCAGTTTTGGCATGTTAGCACCATTACCTACCATCGCTAGTCAAGTTCTAATGCTTGCAAAATTGAACTCAGTGATTTATGATGATATGTGTTCTCTTTCATTTGCTATATAAAGACAGCCAGCCAAACAATAACAAAATCTGTAAAACAGAAACATTGCTAATGCTGCATCAAGTTTCACCAACAATAAATTACTCCAAACCAAATGGAAAAAATGGATAAAAAGCTTACAGAAAAATTATATGGATTTCAGAAAGGGTGAAGTGAAGGGGCATTGGAGTGTCTACATAAGGGCTGACAAGTGACTCAAACACTGGAAGTCCGGTTTTGAAAAGGGCTTGGATTAGGGTTATGGTTAGGGTTAATAATATCATCTGTGTTATACATTTGTTCTAAAATTGTTGTAAAATATGAAAGTGTTAATATTTGTATTATTAAAGGTGGTATACTGCTTTTTGTGCTTTTTTATACAATTGTAGTACATTCTATTTTTCTGGTCTGCAGTATTCTGAGTTTTACATGGTAATATAGTGTTAAAACCACAAAGCGGCACCATTGTCTTCCACGGTTAGTCAGAGAGAAATTAGACTCCTTAGGTCATACAGAGATATAAAATCTACAAATTGAGTGTCACTACTTTGTCCTACAGAGACCTCAAAAAGTGTGTATGCCAGTATACAAGTTTGGCATATAACATTCAAACTAGTCAAAATATAGCAGCACCTGTGCAGCATGTATGAAATTGGTTTCTTTCAATGAATTATTAAAATGAGTTTTTAATTTATCTTAATTTTGCACAATTGTTGATCTATGACAGTTGATTGGTCCGCTTTGTTGGTGTTTACAGCATATTAAATGCTAAGAAGTTTTTCCCAGGGAAATCCAATAGGGGATGGGCCACTGTCATTCCACATGCTTAATCTGCTTCTGTCTAAAAAGATGAAAGGTGATCAACCAGAGAGCCAGACGCCATTGACCCCCTGAGCCCTCATTAAAAACCATGCTGAGGGACTTAAAGATGCTCTGTCAAGGAACTGCCGAGTGCCACCGTGCCTCCTGCTCTACAGCTCTGTGAACTCTCAGGCTCACCCAAAGCAGCAGTAGAAGAAAAGCACAGAAAGTGTCGCTCTTATGATAAACACATAGCTGCACATCCCACCGGACTCCACGTGTGAACTGCACTGCTAAAATGCGCACTTGTCTGAGCACGAGACTACAAGGGAAGACACCATGCTCAATTCATGTTTTGTCCCTAGGTTGTGCGTTTGAGTGCATAAGAGATTTTAGAGCTTTCTTGTACCTTCGCTGTTTTCATTAAAAGACTCTCAAGACTCAGTGCTTGGCTTCACAGAAAGCACACAAAACATTGGAGGGAATGAAAACAGAACGGATGTGTAAAGCAACATATACATATGGCACCAGATATTGTTCCCTTTCAAGCATATTCTTTTGGGTGTTTTCATTTTGTTTTTGGATTTTTTTTCACACAAAAGACAAAACCTTTCAAAGTCTTCTGCAATCCCACATAGACAAACCCTATTTCTAAGAAACTATTGGCAGAACACTGCTTTCTCAAGACTTGCTTTATCTTCTTATTATCGCCTCGGTAATCTCTTCACACTTTATCTACCTTAATGGAAAAAAAAAACCCAAATCCCTCTCAAGAATATCATTAACTACAGAGGACAACAGGAGGTGAGTCTCACTTTGATTAAATAAGAAGTGAAGTAATATTGTACAAGAAGACATACTTTTTTTTACCAGCAGGGGTTCGATTTAATTGAGGAACAATTACAAAGATATTGATTTTGCATTTGATATTGCATTTGCATTTTTTAAATATGCTAAATTTACAGTTCAGGCGATTTAGTACTAGTTTGAGTAGACTGTATTTTAAGTAACATTTTTATCAACAGATGGAGATTAAAAAAAACAGAGCAGTGCACAGACACATCCACCACACACACACGTTGGCAGTACATACCAGCATCACATAATACATCAGTTTGACAGTCTGTAGTGTGCACTGTCTCTGACTATCTGAAGAGAGGAAATGGATGGCTTCTTTACTAAGCTTAAGAATGAAACCGTGCTGTTTTGGAATCCTCTGTTGATCGTCTCAAGAGCTCAGGAGCAAGCTGAACTGACAAGCAGACAGATCCCGACTTGGTCACACTTGAGTCTGTCTCAGTGGGATACGTTGCTGAGGGCTAAAACAACACCATGCTGACCTTTGACCTTTCTATCAGTGCTTCTATGCTGCAATAGGCCCACAGTCACAAATGTGCAGGCTGTTACAATGGCCTCAGGCCTGCACCCCTGCTCTTGTTATCCTCCTTTTCTTAAATTCTAAGAAAGAATCTGTGACTTCTAAGAAGAACTTTAAAAAGGTGAGGCTTGTGTTGCACTCTGATGACCATCTCCCAATGGGAGACATTTTCAGAAGCTGTGAAGGATTATTAGCAGAGGCAGCAGTGGGGAACTTTCATTTCCGAGTGTTTTGTGGGGGCTGTGCTGGACAAGTTAAGGATCTCTAAAGTACACACAGTAGGTTTATACATGCTCACTTTCTATTTCATAGGTTTTGATGCAGGATTCCAGAGAGGATACACAGTGAGTGGAAAACATACAGTAATATATTATATTTGAACTTTATAAAGGATAACTGCAAACTGCATACCTGCTGATGTAGCATTGTGATTGTATCCAAACAGCAACTCTCTCTCTCTCTCTCTCTCTCTCTCTCTCTCTCTCTCTCTCTCACACACACACACACACGCGCGCACACGCACACACACACACAAACAGGACAGTGTGCATAAATAAAACCCTGTACACGTCATTATCTAGGTCAGCTGTGCCTTCTCTAGTCACAGTACTGCTGCAACTCTGCCACCAACTGACCTGATTCAGAGAGTCTTGTGTGAAAAACCCTGTCCACACACATGCACACACACGGTCCAGACAAAGACTATGGTAGTAAAATTCACAAAGACTGCTGACTATGGTACTAATATTCACAAAGATTACTGGTAATGTTCTAAAATTTGCAGGGACTGCTGACTGTAGTCCTAATATTCACAAAGATTGTTGGCTATGGGAATGAAATTCGCAAGGTGAGTGACTTTTGGTAGTACAATTCACAAAGACTGCTGACTATGGTAGTAAATTTGACAAATACTACTGACGATAGTAATAAAATTGACAATGATTGCTTAGAATAGTAGTACCACAAATAGATTACTGGTTATTGTAGTAAAATTAAGAAAGACTGCTGACTATAGTAGTAATATTCACAAAGCCCACATGCTAAAACTACTGACTATGATAGTAAAATTCATTGAATTTTAGTCCACTGACTATGATCAAATTTCCCCAAAAGCATTGCAGCAGAAAAATCATCGTTCAACAGTAGAGAAAGCATATCTCTTTCTTCCAGATGTTTTTAGGGAACTCATATGGAAGTAAATTAACAAAGTATAAAAAGAAAAAATTCACAAATCTACTGAGTACTGGTAGTAAAAACAGACAAGAGACTGTAGACCACAGTCTAGTATTTGATTCTTATTAATATTCAATATATATTATTAATTATCTGCCACAGTGATACTGTAACTGTAACCTGCAGATTTTGGATATTGGAATATAATTAAATTTGAATTTATATTTAAAGTTGAAGTACTGAAGAAATGCTTTAGTTAATTTGTGTATAATTTTTTTATTTCACAGTCATCTTGGTATTTTAATAAAATCAATTTTATTACAAGAACATTTCTCTAATATAGTCTGTATTGATTAAAATATCTATTAGTCCAAAATCCTTCTAAAGGAAAGGCATGAGATTTAGGGGATCTATTCTTATTTAAATAGGAGAGTACAAGCTTTCTAAATGAGATGATTTTTCTTGCAGCATTTTCCAAACAAACCATTGGATGGCACTGTCTGGTTGCTCTTCTCCATACTTCTCGATCTAATTAGAGCCTCGTTCAGGGCTCCTCCAACACCATCCTATAAATGTCAACACCAATACAGCAGGGGACAGTCCTTCTGCATGTAACAAACACAGACGCCATGAAAGTCCACTCTGTGTGTCAAATCAATCACACACTGGGCCTTGCAAAGTTTCACACCTCGGATGAGAATTACGTCCACTCTTCTGCATTTGGACATGTGCACACACCAACATAGCTGCTTGCGGATGAATATTCACTACCATATGGAAATATTGTCTGTTTTACAACATAAACTCGACCACAAATATACCACATTCTGTTATATTGTTCCTAACTGTATTTCCAGGACAGTCTTTAAAATTATGTGACACAAATATATAAATAAGTTTCTATTCATGATGGTTGAGATTCACATTTGCATTTATTTCCTCCCTGATCAGTCCCTATGTCCTTCCTATTCTTCCTACCTCTCTCAGTCCTATTATCAAGGCTTGCACACGGGTCCTTTTCCATTCCCATCCAATCGGCCGGCTGGAGCAGGTGGATGCGAGATAACTTGCGCCACGCTTTGTTTTTGCCCTGACACTGTCATTAATCATTCCTGAAGCTGCACTTCAACTTATAATAATAAGGACTGGCTGCTGTGTGGGGGCTGCCGTCCAATTGCCTTTCTTCGTGCGCCTGCCAAATTGGAGGTGAACGGCCATAGCCAGACACTGCTCCCACGTCCCCAGACTGTCTCATCATTTAGGTATTTATCCATCTCAGCCTTGTCCGCCGCGCTCTCCCTGCTCTCCCAGGAGGCCACAGATTGTGTGGAGGGGAAAGATGAGATTTGTTGCTCGGGCTTTTTGGCTTTGATTGTGTGCCTATAACTTTGGGATTAGAGGCAAATTTCCCACAGGGCAGTGCAGGATTTGCTGGCGTTTAACTGTTTAACCTGGCTTATTCTTGTGTGGCAGGGGGGGAAAGAAGAGGCTGGTCAACAGGCCCTAGGAGACCCAGTCAGGCTAAACCAGAGTCGGCCTGGTGTCAATAAGAGCCAGCCGCCTGGGCCCTCAGATCAACACTGCTGCAACCCCACCTCACACCTCTCTCTGTGTTTTAAGAGATTGTGTGTGTCTATAAACAGCACCTCACCCTTGAGACCTGTGTGCTATAATTTAATATTGCACTGGAAGTGCTGATTTCTTTTGCACAGTACTAAAATAGAGCAAGCACACAATATTGAAGCACCACAATATGCATATATATACTTACTATAACTTTTCATACTGGGTGACAAACTCCAGCAGTGGTGGTGGTGGTGATGAAGACTGAGTGGTCAAACTTTAGTAAACACAATTAAAAGACTTCATTAGTCAAGACAAATAAGTTATCTTTTTTGGAACGCTAGGTAGCACCAAGTCTAGGATACAACAAGCACCCTTTGTTAGCCGTGCTCTGGAATAAATGAGGCTTTAGAAACAGAAGGAGGATCCCTGTCCTGTCAAACACAATCTGAGTGGATTAGTGAGATCTAAGGGGAATTTAGCAGCCTGGAGTCTGAAGGTGTGTTTTGTGTCTGCTATCTCCTGTACTAAAAACAAGGGCCCAAGGTGTGTTTCCACAGAGTGTCCTGGGTTCTTTGATCAAGTCGTGATGCTCCACCTGGCTTTCCCTAGTGCACAGATACCCAATATGTCTGTTCAGGAAGTAGGGATGCCATAAGGCAGAGACTTCAGAACAGCTGTACTTGGTGAAGCACAGCTTAACATAAGGAACTGCCCAACAAACTCCTGTCCTTAGCTGAATCTGGTGTCGGTTCTCTTATTACGCAAAAAAATGTCATTTTGATCAAGCAACAAAAAATCCAGCAGATGTCGGACTATTCTTCAGCTAAGCATCTTGTTGAAACCGGTGCAGTCAGCAAAAGCAAGTTCAGCTGCTTTATTCCAGCTTTCTTACTTTTGGTCCAAGAAATTGTCTTCCAACTATGATTCTGCAGCAGACCATCACAGCACTTCCTCTCTGCCAGTACCAGTCCATCACTCATGCCTGCCTGCTTGCCTGCCTGTGAAGATGAGCACCCTGTCTCCTTCAGCACAGGCAAAATATATGGCAAAACAGTATTGATCTTTAATTAAAGAAGCTCTTAACCTCAGCTGAGAGGAAGCCCCCAGGCTAGAGAGTTAATTCATGTACTAGAAGTCATAATATTTGTGCTCTGCATGAGGAGGTACATAAAAAGTTATCTATTGTCTGGGCAGTTTATCAGCACAACGATGTCTCAGTGTTCCTTGCCATGCATGGGCCTCGTGCTCACTCATAATTCAATGTTATGGGCCAATTTGCAACTGGGGCAGTGATGCTGGTTTTACATACATTGTCAGTAAGTAGAGTGTATTACATGTCCTGTCCAGGTACATATAGTCATCAGATCTTTCGATCCTTAGCACAGGTGTTATCATCAGACTGACCCTCACAACAAACTAAACATCCACAATAAAAAAACCTCCCAGGTTCTTTTATAAAACACATTCTCCCATGGAAAAAGAAATGGGAACGTGAAAAAAAGAGAAAGGGGATGGGAAGAAAGGGCAGAGGGCTTCTAGACACTGTGATATCACCTTTTATAGGTTTATTGATTTCTTCTCAGGATGCAACTATTAACATTGAGTTGTGTTCCAGAGGAGCTTGCGGCAGGTAGCCAAGCTCACACCCCATCTCCTCTCAAGGGGAGCTGGGGTTCGCGGGTGCCATACTTTTATAATTAAGGTCAGCTGGGATGCATTAAAGCATTTGGAGGTGTAAAAATCTGCCCTCCTCAGAGAACAAGTTGGCATCATTCATGCTTGTAAATTAGCCATGCACTCCCACAGCTAAGAACAGGGGTGGGATTGAATAGGTGGAAAGGGGGGCGTGGGTTGGATTTGAAGTATGGGTGGACTCTCTGATGCCGTTTTTTTTTTTTTAAATTACAAACCAAAACAGTCCAATATGCGCACCTGAACCCTGGAGTGATGCAACACTGTGTTGTTTAAACACCTCCTGTAGGAGGTCATCATAATGTTTTTGGATCCTATGAATGATCAGGCATGTTGAATCGAAATGATCATGGATTTGACTGCTATTACTTATAGTGTCTAGTCTAATTATAGTGTTTTAGTTAATACTTTTTCCTAAATTGTCCTCAGATTACTCTGCTATCACTTCATCATGATTCACACAAAGTTGCCATACAATATAACAGTTTTAAATAACAATTAATTTGGATAGTTTGCTTAAAACAATCAGAATACCACTCACAGAATGGCGAAGGAGGTACTTTTGCCACCTCACTGCTCCACAGTCCTTGGTTTATTACTAAGCTTAATTTTCTGACTGTTTAGAATATCACACCCCTACATCCATGTGGGATTTCTCTGTGTTCTCTGCTTTCTCACAACTGTCCCAAAACATGCAGATAAGTAGATTTTCTACACCATATTGCCTCTAGGTGTGTGTGAATGTTTGTGTGTATTGTGCTCTGTGATGGACTAGCATTTTAAACATGCTATATTTCTGACTTACACACTGGTTAATGATCATCCGATCACCTAATTATATGTTATAAGTTATATATAAAGAAACTGTTATATAGCTTTTTGGAAGAGGGACTTTTTATTCACATCCACAAGACATTTTGCATAAAGGCTTCATTTATACAAGAACTAAAAATATGTGCTCAGTGCTCTCAGCTTGAAGATATTAGATAGGGAAATAAGATGAGAGGTGTAGATCTGCATACAATGTCCTCAGTGAAGCATGCAGAGCAAAGACTTGAGCCAGAGTGGAAGCAGGAGACAAGCATCCAAAGGGGAACAAACATGGCAGAGGAGGTTCACAAACAACCACCTGTCAAAAGACATTCAGTGTACAGGTCACTTCAGGTTAAGCAAGAAAAAAAAAAGTAAAGGGAATGGAAAAAATGCTAAAGTTTAACAACTATAAAAATTAATCCTAAATAATTCAGTTACATATTGTGCACATGCAGGATTCCTTCAGACTTTGAAGAAAACTTAAAAGTTTGAAGTCTAATTATAAAGTGTGCTGATTGCAGTGATAGTTCTAAATAAAAAAAATAAAGTTTCCTAGTAACGACTGTGGGACAACATAATTTATTTTGGAGACATATTTAGGTTTGGAAATTATTACCCTTGTCAAAGAAGCTAATTCAAAAGGGTAAGATAAAGCTCACTCTTTTATCTGCCCAATTAATAAATTGGTTTGTGGTATGACTGCTAAGTCTGTGGCACCTGTTTTAAAGTCTTGGTAGAGCAGTGTGACAGCTTGCTAACAATGAGACTGTCTCCTGACCCTGAGGACAAACCCCTGACAGAATGCCCAAGGGCCAAACAAAGTAAGCACACCATTCCTTCAGCAAACACCTTCTAGCTCTTGACCTGAATGAGATTTGTGCTGAGTGCAAAACAAAGTTTGGTATGTGGTTACCTGAAACAATTTTGTTTACCCACATTTATCCAAGTGTTAAGGTGACCTTTCTTTATAAAGGCCGCATTTGAAGCACTCGAGGAGTCGCCTTTCTTTCTTGAGTTGATTCAGTGGAGGAACAAAACAACCCTTTATGTACATAAGGCAGAGCAACATCCTTATGTACATTACCTTAACCTGCTAAATATCACAGATAGTGTGAAATGGAGAATGTAATTATGGACTACATGTCACTGCAAGTGCTTTAATAGATACATACAAGGGTTATTGTTGAGGCTATATAGAGGTATAATGTATTTCACTCACTATATTAACCAGCATGGTTATATATTTAATACTATATATTTATCTTAAAATTGTAACCAAAAATCTATACAGTTTTAATGCATATGAATAGGAAATACACAGATTATGCCAAACAAAACAAATTTTTCATACGTTTAAAAGAAATGCAGTGAAATCTGTAGATCATTGCAAAAATGTCAGTCAAAAAATGGTAATTGTCTTAGTGTTGCAGCAGCTGTTCACGGGTGTTTTTTAACACTAGCGTTTATTTGACCATTATGTTAAATTGTCCCCATAAAGCTCCACTTGGCACCTCCATCTCTTCTGCCTCTCTCTGTGAAGCACTTAAGTGGACCAGAGGGGGCTTGTGTATTCAACATTCTCAATATGCCTGCCTTACTTTTCAAATAATTCTCATCTAAACCTGACCCAGCCTGCCTTGTAGAGCAGGATGAAGTTTTAACTGTTGCACACAATGCATGCGCATATGGTGTTACCAGGAGGAAAGCCTAAGATGTGGTGTAATACTGACACCTTACACAACGTGATTTCAACAGCTTTCCTACCATGTGCATTCTCACCTGCCATAGGTGGTTGAAAATGCAGAGCAAATTGTGTCAGTTTGTATATAGCCAACTTTTCTCACAAAGGCGGGTCTGTCATCTAGAGTGCTTGAACTGAAAATGAACTGCATATGACTTCTTTTTCTCTTTAAGCAAAAATTCACATGGACACCATGGATCGTAAATAGTTTCACTGCAGTTATAGAGAACTAATGTAACCGAGAATGGTACTTTAACTGAACTTCACAACCATAGCAACTATTTTGAGTTTAGTATATATTGAAATCCCAGGGGTGAGATGCTAATGGTGAGGTTGGGGTCCTCAGTAATCCGGTAAAGCTGAGAAGGTGCAGGACCTGAGTGAGGAGGCTGTCTCTGTTCAGACCACCTCTATTCAGCAGCCCTCAGCCCCCAGTGGTAAATGGCAGCCGGAAAATCACGGCAGCAGGATCACGCATGGTGCATTAGCCGCTCTGCTCCGGCTCATCCTACAGAAGCGACCTGGCCCAGAGCTCAAAACACTCACACAAAAGCCAGTTCCTCTCAGTGCTGCTCTGTCCCTCTTTAAAATGGCTAAACATCCTATGACCGATCAGAAACATGACACAGTGCACAGGAATTCAAATATAAATCTGTAACATGCATGAGTGAAGTAATTTTTGCAGAATTTGGAAATAAATGTGTAAAAAATATAAAAAAAAATTGTTTTGTTATTGATATATTCTTTTTATCTTTATTTTAATCCTGTTGATTTAAGTAAAGTATAAGCTTTAACATCTATCAATCTATACACAGACACACACACACACACACACAAACACATATGGTGTAAAACTACTTTATATATATATATAATGTATATATATATATATATATATATATATATATATATATATATATATATATATATATATATATATATATATATATATATATATAATGTATATATATATATGTATCATATCCAGTATTATTTTTCTCTACAGTCATTATTTCTTGTTTTACTTCTGGACATTTTTGAAGACTCGAAGACTAGCCATTTTTGTTGCAATTTACACCAACATAATTACAGAGTTCTAGTGAAGATATAGTGTCAGCCCTTCCTATTTAACAGAGTTCCCCTTTGCCCTTTCAAACACAGGCAAAAAGTGTGTTCCCTGATTAACGATGAAAAGTGCCACAGCTTCCAACCCTGCCAGAGAGAAAGTACACTCTCCTCAGTCTCTTTATAGAAATTTACTGCAAAACACGACTAATTAGAAGTGTGTTATTTAGAACGACTTTCTTCTCTTTTTCCCCATCTAAAAAATAACATGGCATCATTGCTAATGCCTCTATGGCAAATTAATATGGTGTTGGACCTTTGCCAGCTCTAAGGGCTCTGTTAGCTGACAGGGGAATGATATATGCATTCATTGCTCTCTGGCAGCCTGACAACTAGAGTATAGATAGTGTATATATACAGTCAAGAAAATCTTGTTAAAATGACAACATTGATTCTGATGAATTACCAAAATGAGGAGCATTTAGTGCTTAGAAATATTGTAATCAATTAAAAAAACACTCTGTATAAAAATACAGACGACAGTGTTATTACTATTGTTTACTGGAAGATAAAGATCCAGAGAACTTGCTGTTTCTGAACGATAGTGACTTTAGATAAACTGACAGAAATTTTTTAACTGTTTTTATTTATTTATTTATTTATTTATTTTTATTGCAGGTTAAGCAATTCTGCCTCAAAAATAACGTAACATGTACAAAATGGTAATTAAGGAAAAATTATTAAACAGATTTTACACCAAAGACCAATAGTTTGTATTTAGAAATTGATTAACTGGCCACTTAGAGCCTAATTGGACTCTAAATGAGTGCTTTATTAAAGGCAGATGTGTTTGGAGCTTAGTGTGTAAAAGCCTATATATAGACTCATATACAGTGCTAGTATTAATTCTAAGCCTAATTAGAGTGATCTAATTACACTGTTTCATGAAATAATTCACAAAAATGTATCCATTTAATCAATTAAGTCAGTTTTATTGTTTGTTATTTAGAGCTAAACCTAAAATATTGGGTATTAAAAAACTTTTGAACTATTGACTGTTAGCGTATTTCAGCCTAATGTGTCGATAGCCATGACTCAAAAATGTAGCCTTATTCCTTTAGAAGAAATAAAAAAAAAACAGTGTGAACATTCCACCACTAAAACACTTTTAAAAGCATGAAAACAGTCGGGAATTAGGCATCTGTAAAAAGGTTCCTTTTTGAATTGACCTTAGCGTGATACGCTGTCTTAATTTCCCTTTCTGTGGTCGGTGGTGAATTAGAAGTGGGGTACCGCTGCATTACAGCGAAGGAGAGCACTGATTCTATAGGCGAGAATACACTGTGGAAGTTGCAAAGGGCAGAGTCTCTAGGAAATCTACTCTTTCTTTGAAAAAATGTCACAGGAGAGATAGGAGATTGGCACCACAAAGGACCTAAAATAGCACAGGCTGCTACGCATTGTCAAATGAGATTTGGACTTAGACGCTGACTTTTGTTCTACAAAGTGTCGGGCTCTGAAAGGGAGATAGGAGCTGGAAGAATTGGGACTTTTTTCCTCTTTTCCTAGTTGTGCTATAGTATATGTGCTTTATAATGATCACCCAGTAATAATGTTAGAATTATATCTTGTTTGCCAGTAAACTCTCTTAATTCTTATCTGGCAAAGACAGTAGTGTATTTAGCTTAATTCTGGTTCAAGTGTTCAATGTGCCATTTACAACGTAGGGGAAAGACATTCCTCAAAGGTGTATGACCAGGTCGAAAGATTAGAGCCCCTTCTGCTGGGGTGTCTCCATTCCCATGTTTCCAAATGAACCTGCATTCAGTAGTCCCCCTACTGACCCTCTCTTCCATAACAAAAGCCTTATATATTTGATACAGTTTTTCCCCTGGGCCACATAATAGGATTAGGAATATTTTCTGCAAATTTACAAAAACAAATCACATGGCAAGGCTTAGAAATTGATAATAATTTCTCCATAGCTGATAGATCAAAGGCAAGCCAGGCGATAATGTGACCCTGGTCAAGCATTTTTAATGAAAGGGTTAATCTTCTCAACGGTGACTATTCAGGAGCAGGAGGTGTGACCAACAGAAGAAGGTGGAGAAAAATCATCTGAGAGTAGCATGGAGCTTTGAGAAAAATCTTGTTGTTTGGAACAGGGCAGATCTCTCTATAGCAAAATGAAAGAAGAACTTTGGCATTGACTCTTGGACACATCCCTGAAGGCAGACCTCTGTGCTAATGTGGCAACTTTGGAAAATTGGCTTACTTGACTGTTATACTCAGCAGAGGAAGCGATAAAAGTAGAAAAATCATACAAATTCACAAATTCTGGCCTTGAGTAATAAATGTTCCACCACCTCAAATAAAATATTACAGTTAATAATTCATGTTAGGCTTTGCACATAAAACTTTGTTGAGCAAGCTTTAGTTGTGCTACTTTAAGCACATATGTCTGTTCAGGGCTAATGGGACTTGAACACCTTCCAAAATCAGAAAGAGAGAAAAGAGAGGTTGGAGATGGCTTCATACAGTAAATGCATTAGACCTGACTGGTTAAGTAGGTTTGGAAGTCTAATCATGACTGTCATGACTGCAAGAAAATGGGTCTTTCAGTAATTAAGAATAAATGAAATTGCTTATCAATTAGTAAGTTACAGCATACGCCATTTGGCTGTGTTCTTAGGGATTAATCATGGAACTATTGACATTACATTGTTGCTTAATTATCATTCATACATTTTATGGTAATTGTTGAATTTTTCACAGAGGAATTACAATGTCTTGAAAATACCAAGCCATATCAATGCTCTCAAATATAAACATTAATTAATTTCTAAAGAAAACGGGGAGGGGGTTAGATCATTGGTGTGGCACCAGAAAAAAAAAACTGACTCCAACAAGGGCTGTAAACAACGTTAATGTTTTTCTTCTCTTAATGAACTGAATCAGTAATGAGAGAAAATCCATCAAGCTCATAATAAGGCACAGAAAAGACAATGAAACTAACAGTGAGGTGGATTTTGCACAGAAGGTGAAATGACCAGCACATATACTGTAGACCATAATCATGTTTGTAGTTAACATTCTAATAAATAATAAAGACTGTGAAACAATTATACTCACCAATATAACATTGTATGCACTGTTCATATTCTGTATATAATTATAGTTAGGGAATATATTATGTACATCCCAAATGAGACCGAATTATGGTGTATTAACTTAAAACATACACACAATGCATGCATCTTATTTAAGAGAACTGCATCTAAACTTTTTTCCCAATTACCACTCATTACATGGCACTTACAGTTACTTTACTTCAGAAAATTTGGGAGCCAAAATCAAAGCCATGTGTAATCTTAGAATTTAGCCATTTTTATGTTTAGCCATTCTAAGATTGATCTTTGTGCTCTGTGTCCAGTGCTGCATCACACGGTCATTCTGAGCCCCCTCTCCCACTTCCCCACAAAACAACAGGCCAAAGTCCTGGCGTACAGGCTGGGTGTATTGGAGTGAGTCTTAATGAGGTAATTAGTCAAAAGGCAAGACTGACCCTGGGAGGTTAATACCTGTGAACTTTTTACCCTCGACTCCTGACATGTCTCCAGAGATGGTGGAGGAAGGGATGCTCTCCGTACACACCCGAGGGCCGAGCCACCAACTACCACAACCTTTACATGCAAGTGTGACATACTGATCACAGGTAGTGCTCACTGGACAGTCGCCCTCCTGGCATTTGATAACACTGTGCTGCAGTGGCCTGCTGGGTCATTAGTAACACTACAGCTCGAGGCTTTAGCAGTCAGCCAAATGCTTATTTCCTTAGGAGCCACTTTAAGTTTAAAGAGATGAAAAGAGAGGACAAAAGAGGCAAAACAGATTGATATTTTTTTTAATCTCTGTCTGGTTTTTATCACAGTGCCGTGACTGGCTGCCTCATTAATCATAGGCTCTGCTGCCTCCAGTACAGAAGTAACTGCATTTGGCTCAATTAAGACGCACAAAGACAATAGAAAATGTAGAAGTTGGGCCGGCAAAGCGGCAGCAGCGTTCGTCTCCCTGTCATTACTGAGAGAAAAGGAAAAATTAACCCTAACAGCTTCCCTGCTCTCCTCCATTGATCCGAGGCTTTTGTGGTGTCCCCAGAGTGTGGCAGACAATTACAGATATTATTACATCTGCATTGATTTTTTTTAGGAGAGCCCAGCGTCTCAAAGCAATTAAAAAAAATTACAGTTCGGAAGTAGGCCAATTAAAATGCCCATGGGTCCTGCTGGGGGATGCTTGCCTTGACTGTCAGAGTGTCACAATGTTCTCACTTGGCAGTTTTTAGACAAGTCAGGGCACACACATAGTCACACACTCATACACGTGCATCCATGTACACACACACATACACACACGCACACACATGTATACACACAGACAAGCAGTAGAGAGTTAGCTCTAAATTGCAGGCAGGTCTAGGATGGGTGCTTTCACTGAGGTGGGCAGCACAGTAAGGCAGCTCCATGGAAAAAAGTTCCACTCAAATCAGGAAGGAATGAATGCAAGTAAAAATTGCTGTGCATTTTATATATATACATATGTATATATATGCGTGTGTGTGAGTGTGTGTGTGTGTGTGTGTGTGTGTGTGTTTCAAACTTTAAAAACTTTGGTCATATAATGTAGCCCTATGGTTCAATTAAGTTGTCTTATGTTGACTTTTACATTGTTTATACTGTCAGCATCCCTCTTCTGTTAGCAGGCTCAGAAATGGTAACCAAGGATAATCTACTGTGTCTAGGTACGGGACCATATTTAAAGGAGCATTTCAGTGTGCTCGGCTAGTTTATCAATAGACAATATGAATTCACTCAATGATATGCACATTTAATTCACAAGCTAGAACCTGGCCGTGCATGCAAGACACCTTCCTCTGTTACAATCTCTTTCCTGCACTCATTCTATGGTCCTGTTTCCTCCTGGGAGAAGTGGCCTCTCTGCTGGTCACTCTAACAGCCTTCCTGAGTTCCAGGGAAAAGGAGGGAGGAAGGGAATACTAATTACTGTTGTGGAGCAGCATAGGAATGAGAGCAGATAAGGAATGAATGTGATGTGACTGTGGGACTGTGCCCATTAACTATTCAGATCTGGTCCAGGTCCTTGTTTCCTACGAGCGGTATCAGCTGCAAGCAGGAACACACTGCTTCATTGTTAACAACAGCACAAATATGTGGTGCAGTTGCTTCTGCTTCTTGCTTTGTCATTGTTTTTATCCATTATTCATATAAGCCAGGATTTTGATTTCCAGGCGTAAATTTGTCTCAACCACATCCGTGTACTCTTAAAGCAAAAAAAATAAAATAAATAAACGACAAGAAAAAAAAGAAACCAGAATACATTGTATAAACTGCCATGGCTTGGGGAATAAACAACAAAACCATTTTTAATGTGCCTCTGTTTGATGTTAGGGGAAAATGCAATGTTTTTTAATCCACAAAGCATCCAAATATTTATTTATTCTAGGATTAAACACCTACAATACAGAACTTTCTTACACATACAAACCTAAACAAATGGCAAAGCTAAAGCATAAGCTGCAAACATTTCATTAGCTCAAATAGCTGAAAGGTGTTTCTGTTTATCTATTAGTATTCTGATAAATGGCTTCATCTTGGATTACAGAGTTATAGGGTTTCAGTAGGAAAAATAATCCATGGAATTCACTGAGAGCCAGTGACAACCCCCGGAAAAGAAGGGGGGGAAAAATGAGTTTTCAACACAGGAACCCAATGCAATGCATGATTAGAGAGGAGCACATTGTGAAAATCATCAAAGGGAATGTGGTTAGAGTTCTCTGACAACATTCGGTTTCAGTTTACTGTGAGGAAATGATTATGTGTTAGGAAACTCCAACTACAGCCAAGGTAAATGAGCCTAATTAAACAAACAGGTCATTTTTATTGATTTATCATTATTACATGGTATTCTATAGCCATGTGTTATAAACCCTCTCTCAGAAAAAGAAAATATATATACATTCTTTGAAATCTGAAAAGGACCTTGAAATGTATGAAATAAACAATTAATGATTTATTAAATAGTCAGAATATTGTAATACTGGTATAAATACGCCTGAGACCATGTTAAAAAACTGAGATTTATTTTTGATTTAATATTGGAAATAAACTAAAGGATTTGGAAAAGTTATTAGGTTTTACATTTGTGTTAATGACCATGGTTCATATTTATGTAATACAAAAAATATGTTTTATCTTTTTTGTACTAAAAGATTTACCTCATGCCTAATCGCTTCTGCTGAAGAATGTGTTCAGATACACACTCCTGGGTTTGATCTAAAATCAATCACAAGATTTTTCATAAACTCCAGACAAGCTCAAGTGTCATACTGTCATTAAAGCAAATAGGGAACATATCCAATACTATGAAACTCTGAAATTCAGGTAAAAATATATTTTTTAATTAAAAAAGACTTTTTTTTTTTTTTTACTTAAGTTGTTGTCAGTGATTTAATTTGCAATGAAACCTTCTGCATTCAACTAGAAAAGAATATAAAAGAAACATTTCCACTCTCAGACTTTTGGTTCCACTGAATGCAAAGGAACAACTTAATACTTCATTGAAAAAATATTCTGTATTTTTTATATTAAAAAATAAGGGAAAGATCCGTATAAGATCAGTATTGACACTTAACATCCCCAGAGTAATGTGCACTGATGGATGATAATGCTAATGCTTGGTGTCCTTCAGAAACCAGACTGGTGTTCTGCAATAAATCCTGAAGGGTCAATTAATTATTCTGTCTCTTTAGATTCTAACATATTATCTGTGGTTATATTTTTTCATCCAGTGTGTTGTCTAGCACCTACTATAATTACAAAAGTAGCATCCAGCCTGCCAATGATCGAAAAAGTCTAACTATAATATAACAGTCACATTTTTTCACAACTTCTTTGGTAGGAAGAAATCAGCCATCTGATTAAATCTCCATGTATTTACTGATGAGTCACTGACTCACTGATCATAAAGTGTTCTATGTCTTTGATGATGCAGAGAATTTCTAACCATACAGCCATGTAGTAGCGTGAGCTCCTACACTAAAATGCAACTGAGGATCACATGAAGATCAATTCACAAGATTTCACTATGTATACACAATCGTTTTTTACGTAAATTAAATAGCAAGATCTTTTTTCATATACGTGATTAAAATTAGTGCTTCAACTGAGCCGATGTTCAAATCCAGGGTTCTTGGCGTGTTCAGTGTCGCAGTCCTGAGCTTCATTTGGTGTCACTGCTGAATATCAATATATGCTATAAAAGAGGAATATGTATTACTTAAAACAGCAGTTAGTTATGTGGCTAAGAAAGGAAAGGAAGTTGCAAACATCAGCCAGAATTACTTTGAAAAAGAACAGGAAATATTAATGCACATATTTATTACAAAATTAAGAACCAGCTATCTTGTTCATTTCTATAGTAAGACTATACACAGGTACACTTCATATGAACATATTTTAGTACCCAACATTAGATAATATGAAGACATCTCCTCTATTTAGCACTGTTGGAAGGAGTCTCAAGTGTCAGCACATTTAGAATTAAATGTGTAACATCAAGTTTTTATGAGAAAGAAAAAACAGAGAGGCTTGTGCAACAAGGTATGGTACGCTAATGTAAGATATTTCATGTCATTCTCTAATAAATAAAACAATAAATAGTGTTGGCAAATTCAGGATATGTTTTATAGGAAAATAATCTTAATCTATGAATCTGTATTACAAACAATTCTTTGATAAATTGGTTCAAAAGCAGTAAAATAATTATTGTTTTATTCCAACTTCAATCATTTGATTTTCAAGTACTTTTATTAACAAAGCTGTGATTAACAAGGCAATGGTGTTTATTATATGCTCTGATACATATATTCCATTACTATTCAAGTCAGAAAACAAAGCAAAACATGTAAATTAAATGTATCTTGATAATTATCTATCATTTTACTGGTGTTTTGTTGCAGTTTCACCTGCCTGGTTTATAATTTGTCATGAGTCATTTGTTACAGTCTGCTGTAATTCTTCCTTTGAATAATGTTTCGACAAATTACATAGTCATATAAACAAGTGTTATTATGTATTTTACAGAACTCCATTTTTGCTCTCTATAACACATTTTATTAGACTTTGATGTTAAGCAATGATCCAATAGACAAAAACAAAACAAAACAAAGGAGGAAAAAGCCAATAGACAAAAACAAAACAAAACAAAGGAGGAAAAAGCCACAAGTAGACTAGACTATGTCTAGGTTCAATGCCAACTAAGACTTTAACTTGTCTGAGGGAACTAAAGTGAAATGCCTGGACATATGGGGAGCGAAACTGGAAGCTAAATTCTGCATGGGGCAGGGAGTGGTGGATAAGAAGCACATCTAAAGACGGACAATATGGGAGATTGTCATGCAAATCATTTACTCACGGACACACCATGCCACTTGCATTAAGTGGACAGTTGCATCAAGAGGCAGTGCAATGGGGTCTCCATTTTCCCTGGCTGGCCAGGACTTTTTGTGCTCTTTAAATCCCGTGAGAAGAAAGCCGCATGGTTGGGGATTGAACTGCTAGCTCTAGTTATGGAATCAGAGGTCTGATTGATGCAGAATAGCAAAACAAATTGCTAAACCATTCAGTCAGGGTGGTTTATAAACAAGAGATGTGAATTATCCATAATAATAATAATAATAATAATAATAATAATAATAATAATAATAATAAGAATAATAATAATAATAAGAATAATAGTAGGAAAGGCAAACAGCAAGATTTAATTTCTCTTCTGGCACACCAATTTGGCAATTTTTGTTTTTTTACCTGATTTAAAAGACAAGGCGCCACACCTTGACGTTACCTAGAAACAGAAAAGTTTCCTCTGTTTTGTGAACTTTACTGTGTCAGAAAATTTACCAAGTATTGACATTGGAGGCTCCTGACAAAAATGCAAAATAAATGTATCTGCACAGAAAACTTCATCTACATCTACAACTATATCTGTTACTCAAACATGTCCATGGGTACATACTGTAGTTACTATAGAAATGAACACATTAGTATGTAAAACAAATCCTTTAATATGTTCAGTGCTTACATATGGGCACTGATATTTCCTTTTCCTGTTAGTTCTTAAGGATGTCCCAAATTGCAAATGCTGGCACAATTCTGTGCCATTTTGCAGTATCAATAGCGTGAATAGTGTGTTCACACTGAAGATTCCAATAAGAAGTGCACTTCATGTACCTGCTGTGAAATGTTGGACACTTCATGCACTCAACCGTCACAGCTTCATTTACACAGTGGTAGAGGGGCAGGGCTACCAGGCGCTGACACTGGATGAGAGAAAAAAATAGGATTCAGGTGGGCAAGACATCTTACAAATGTCAATAAAATTAGAATTGAATTTTAACATTTTCAAAATTTGGCATATTCTGCAAATTAATGGCTTATACTTCCGGTTATTAAAAAATGTTGGTGTTCAAATCTAAAAATTATACAGTACAAATTAGAGCACATAGTGCATAGTTTAAGTCTGTATTTAGGATGCAGCTCTGGAATTGTTTGCTTTATTTAGATGCTCTGTACATATACATAGTTCCCTTTTCCAGAATAGCATGTGTTGTTATTCAGCAGTGACAAGTTGAAATCTAAGGACACTCTGCAAAGTCTGTATCTGCTAGAAGACTGAGTGAATTTGACCAAAGCGTAGCTGCTGTTACTATGGAAACACTGTGTTAATACGAGTGTATTATTATATACCTTGCAGCCAGAACTACAGTCTGGCCTGCTTTTATAGAAAAATAATCAAAACCTTCTGACCAATCAGAACTGAGAATTCAATAGTGCTGTGGTGAAAATAAAGATGATGATGAAACCAGCCATAAAATGGTGTAAAAATGCTAAAAACCATTTTGGAAAATTACGAGTTGGTACAGTACACTTTTGAGCAGATGGGCAGGCAATATTGGTGCCGTGAGCGATTGTGGGTTGTCAGGTACACAGATGCACTTTTTTCAACTTACACTGCCATTTACCTCACAGTGAAAAAGCTCAGTCATCAGATGAGTGTAAACACACCACATATATCAAATCTGCTTTTGCTAAAACAAAAAAAAAAAGAAGAAAAAGACACAAATACACTTTGATGATACATTGCTCTTTTGAGGCTATGTGCATTTTAATAGCTAACTACAACACCGTTCTTCTGTTATTGGTTTTTATTTCTTCCTCCAATTCTATTTTTCTTCCTAAAATCAGACAACAGGCAACAGCAGATTTATGCAGTGCTCATAAATGTATAATAATGCATAATATTGTGTAAATTACTGTATCATTCCAGAATGCCAAAACCACATCTTGCTCACGTGTACATATGCGATATTTGGTAACATATTAATTTAATGGTATCTACACTGGCCCTTCATAAGACATTCATGAGCACTGCATACATCTTTTATAAAGTATTGCTGTTGGATTTATATAAGGCTTATGCTAAATCCCATGAGGTTTTTATGAAGTATGTTGCTTTGTCGTTACAAGTACAGAGAAAAGAAACTACATAATATTTTTGTAACATTATCTTTGGAGTTATTATCATGTCTTTATTAACAGTGCATTAGTGAAATATTGAAAGTGTCTATAAAGTGTCGACTTGTAAACTTGACTTTTGGAAAGTGTAATTACTGTGTCTATTTTATTATAGAACCAGAGAGCTGAAACACTATCTTCTGAAGTGTTTAGTGTCCATTTGCATTTAAAATGACTTTTTGGAAACACCTTCACTTGTTTAACGTGCCAGCAAAATGAACGATGTTAGAGTATACAAACTAAAGTGGTAATCAAATGTGCATTTGTAAAACTAATATAATAATATGTTTATTTTCTTCAGCTTTTTTAAGTAATTGATAACTTACAGAATAAGTTAACAAAATGTAAAACTTGTCACCTCACATTTCAACATTAACATAATTCATTTTATCTTTCAAAAATTCTTTGGTATTACTTTATACAAGAGTAATGCACTGCTTATACATGTGTTATAATAGTCCTATGTAGGTAAACTTCAGTTAAATTAAGTATTAAGTACTTCTTTTTTTATTATACTTTTCCGTAGCAAACACTGGTTATGCTATTTACTTTATGTCACTTGTTTATTTTTTTGTACCTCTTTTATAAACGTGTTGCACTGATTAATACAAATTTCTAAGATCAATCCAGTGTCAAAAAAACAACAAGCTAACAAAACAAAACTAAAAATCCCATAGTCTTTGGATCATGATGTGCATTTGATTAGAGGGCTAAACGCAGGTAATTACAGACCGATCAAGGCAAAGAGGTCACTCAGTTTCTAAGCCCCTCTCTTCCAGTGGAATCTCAGGGGCTTAAAATACACTGGCTAAATTTAAGCTTTCAAGAAAAAGGTATACTTCCTTCATATACAATCAGGATGTTGTCTTGTTACTTTTCACTTTATCCAGAGTGCTCAGCATAATATTTATATGTACCATGTATTGGATCACATGCTGCGCTACCTCTAATGCACAATTAAACCTGACTAGAGACAATTTATATTTTTCTGGACCAACCATTCTCATTTATTTTAGAAAAAAATGCAGGGAAAAAAGTGCTTCTAAAAGCAAGGCTGACTTAGAGACTGTGTTGGAAAAATAGCACCCTGCTGACCTGCACCAGCATCCTCGCTGACAAGACACCATGACGAGCCTCACTCAGGCGCTGTGATTGCAAATGGACCACTCTCCTGGTATTTGATTGTGGTTTGATAGGCAGCTCTGGGTGCCTTTAGCATTATCAGAATGCATCTTTGTGTTTCTTGAGCCAGTCTGAATTAAAAAGCGATAACAATAACCTGCCAAGTCACACCAACATGCCAGGACTAATGTGTTTTCCAAAATAGAGGGTTCATCCTTTTTTTCTGTCACAGTAAAAATGTGCACATTTACATGGGCAAGCATAACTGGTGGCAAGAGGAACAGAAACCATTATTGAAATAAAGAGAGGTTCTGCCTCGTGCTTTGACTTCACACACCACTGAAGCACATCAAATTGGTTCTTGTTCTGTGGTTAGATGCATACACGAGGAAGCTCAGTCTCAGGAACGGAGTGTCAGCAGACTTGCATGCACATAGCGAGCAAGTGAGAGAAAAAGAAAAAGAAAGAGAAAGAAAGAGAAAAGATGAGATGAGATGAGATGGGATGAATCAGAAAAGGAAGTGAACCCAACCACCAGGGAAACTAAGGTGAAGGTGGCCATCTGATAGAATAAGTTCCACAGAAATTTTTTGTCCCCGTCAAGCACCAGATATGTCGAGACAGCAATGTGATACTGCAACAACAATAGGAATCCCTGGTGAAATATAAAGAAAAATAAACAAAAAAAATATGAAAGTGTATTAAAATCAGTGCATACATCTGTCATGTTTAAAAAACCTGTTGACAAAAAATATGTAATGATATAATGACTTTTAACCTATACCTAATGCTTCTTATGATTTAGAGGATGACAAAGCCATCCGAGCATCTCTAACACCTATTATAGAAGGTAAAATCAAATCCATTAAGCTAATCAGTATTGCCATTTTATCAAATCTTTTAAAAGGCCCGACCCCACAAACAAGCTACTCTTATACAGTATTATACAGTATATATATATATATATATATATATATATATATATATGAAAAAAATATTATATCTAGTATATATATATATATATATATATATATATATATATATATATATATATATATATATATATATATATATATATATATATATATATACTAGATATAATATTTTTTCATGTATTTGCACTTCGTGTATTCTTGCTTTTTCGTTCTACAATAAAAGGAATGGCAATAGCACATTTGACTTGATTTAATGATTCTAAAACGAATGAAGGAAGTAAAATCCATGTTGTGCTACACTTTCTGTGGAAACATTTCAGTTTTCAGTGGATATATCGTAACATTAAATCAGTTCTTATTTCATTTAACTGCATGCACTTAATTTCCACCTACAAACAGCATCGTAATGTATAGGAGATAATTCTACTAGGATAAGTCTGAAACTAATATCATTCGATTCCCCTGTAGTTATTTTAGGATATTTGCTGAGAAGAATGTCTTTTATGATGTGCTGTCTGAGACATGAATGATAAAATCTGCACATGGACAGAAAGATATAAAAGAATGACACTTCATATTTAACTAATGAGAAACATAATAATGTAGCTTTCACTTTAAGGAATGTAAGATAATGGAACCAACTCATGAGTATGACTGCTGCCATCTATATGTTACTGAATGCCCATCAGGGGATATCTATAGAAAAGGAAAATTGGGGGGGGGTGAGTGAATTATATGTAATATGAACTCTTCAATTTCTCAAAGGAATTAGCTCAATTCATTACATACAGTACTTTCACAAAAGGGGGCAGATGTGAAATAGATGATTGCCTGTAAATGGGCTTGTCACGATTAGAAAAATGCACATAAGACACAAGAAAAGAAATGGATTTATTCCTAATCTTAACATAGGCAGTCACAGTATATGCCTTTTTTATGTGGGAAGGAAATTTTTGAGATTAAGGAACTGTTAAAAATATAAAAATAGTGCTAAAGAATATACAGAGATTTCAATTTAACCTTGGTGAAGGTTTACACGACTCAATCAAATTCACACAAGAACAAGTGACTAACGCTGAGTAGCATGTTCATCAGTTTGATATGCGTTTGTGTGTTTGTGTGTGAGAACAGAGCTGCATGACAGTCACGCAGGTGTACGATCCATCTACAGCAAAGAGAGCAGACTAACGTCAGCCGGTTTTCCACTTAAGCTCAGATTCAGTGCGTCTGGCCAGCCCTACTGTTGCCTCTGTCTCGTTTTTGACATTTTTAAGGAGGGCCTCCTGTAGGCTTGCTGCTCAAGCTTGGAAATAAAATGGGAGCCTTATAAAAGCCAGAGAAAGAAAATGGCAGTTTGGTGCGGCTAAAAGCTGCATTTTCCCGTCAGACATCTTTTCTTAAAGGCTTTCCCCCCTTTTTATTCTCTCTCTCTCTCTCTCTTCTCTCACCACTTCTTTTCATCTCACTTTACTGACACAAATCTTATGCCACTACTTTTGTTTAACGTAGGCCATTAATGAAGAGCTCTCCAGCTAAATACGTCTTTATTCTGCTATTAACTGTGGCGCTTGAAGTAGGCACTGAAGAGGGAGGGAGTCTGAAACCCTTCAAAGTCGAGGCATTTAGAGCCACTTTCCCATCAATCAGGCCCTGTGTCCAGTAAGTGGCGCTTACATTTACATGAAATATTCATAAAGCATTCACTTCTGCTCTCCCCTGCCCTAATCATCACTTTTAGAAACCCCTCCACCCCTGAAAAAGCTACAATCATCTCGCTGAGGGGAGGAGAATTACAGGATATGTCCCTTCTTTGTCTGACTGGCCTCCTGTAGGTGGACCATTTTGTTCTAATAGAAAAAGCACAAGCAACCATCAAAGGTCTTCCACCCTATGCATGATGTTTTTGTATTTTGCAGCCAAAAATGCATTCTGACATCTCTCTCCACCAGATTTGACATTTCTAGGGGTGTCAAGGTATGCAAATGATAACGCTGCTATACACAGAATTACCAGTGTGAAAGCTAATGCCAATATGAGTTTAATTTGGACTAATGTGATTGAAGGAACTTTCAGAGTCACCCCAGTGTACAGGGTGCTGTTGGTACATCTGTACTCATTGTACAACTTTGGCGTTCAAAAAAGGAACAAAAAAAGTCCATAGTCAAATGCATTCATATTCAGATACAAAAATGTTAGCAAAAAATTATGTTAACTTCAAATATGTATATATCTAAAGAGAAAACCTTCATCTTTTATTCAGATAACCCTATAATTAATATTATTTAAGCATAGGCCTCCATATACATTGCACAATGACTGAAATTCTGTCCCAATTCCTTTTTCATTTGCAATTCCTTTTCATATTCAAATGAAAGTATTTCCACCTATCTAAAGCAATAAATCAGTAGAAAAGAATATAACCTGTGCCCCTCTGCATCCCAAACAGGAAAAAGGGTAAGAGTGCCTTACAATTTCCCAAACACAACTAACTGAGCTAACATAGATTTATTAGCACAGTTTATATAACTCATATTAGGAATTCATGGACCTGGAAAAAGGGATTAGAGCATTTATTTCATGCAGGGAGATGATCCTGTCATTAATGGTCGATACTTTCATCATCGTTTAAAGCAGAGGAATTTGCCCGGTGACACCTCATGGCCGACATATCAGGGGTGTGCAGCTGTGCTTGTTATCTGCTGGAGACCCGGTTTGCTCATGCAATGTGGACCGGAGCCCATCAAATGTGGATTAGCCTGTCAATCACACGGCCTCTGCCTATACCGTGCTACAATTTTTCTCAAATGTCACCAAGATCAGAGTAATTTCTTGGCTAATTGCATCTCGTCGCTCTTAATATGGCTCTGTTACATGGTTTGACAGGGCTGTGTTTCTAGGCTCAGAGCTTATAGATGTTAAGATGGAGGGCATCTTTTGTTTTGAGGAGAATATGTATCCAGTAGCACAGAGCATCAAAATCAGCTATGCACTGTTTTTTTTTTTAATGGGGAAATTCAGAATTGTTTTCTGAAACCCTGCCACTCTTGATTCAACCTTGCCACTTGGAAATATTCTTCCAAATATGTTTATTGACTGTTAATGCTGTTTCAAATTACGAATACTATATACAATTGCATGTCAGTTTAAAATTTCTACTGCTTCTGAAATACACTGGATTGTATATTACAGAAAATTATTACAAGTACAATATAACTATTCCCAATCTATTCCAGTGTCTCTATTCTCACAATCTTGCTTTCCTATTGAACAATAAATGAAACAGAAAGTGCATATATATGCTATAAAAGCACTATAATTTTTCTTGAATTTAATATCAAGAGAATTGTACAGGATTACATTCACAGTGTCATGTAAAAATTAAGAGGAATCACAGGAACTAAAAGCCTGTTTCATTCTAGACCCAGAAAATGAATAGGCAGGAACCCCTTATTAACATACATAGAAAATAAAACAGGGCAATCTACATTATGTATTACAGCATTGCCAAATGATAAAAAGTAGCCCTACAGCAGCATAATCGTTTCCTCTCACATTCTGCTTATGAGAAATTGCTTGATATCGCTGTCAAAGGTTCAGTGGAAATTCTACAATGCATTAAGCAATTTATAAGTATAGCACTAATCTCCTCCAGATTTAACATTGAAATGAGATTCCACTTGGTTCTGCTGGTTCCGCTTTGTAATGCTTTAGAAACATTAAAGCATAAGCCCCATTGAGTAAGCCTCCAAGGGTTCTATCTCCTTCACAGACAACCTAATATAATTTGTACTTCTAATAAATATTGGTGTAGCGGTACATGCTATCGTACCGATTTCCATCGTGCACACCTATCGTCTTAAAGTGAATTTTAGTGTAAATAGAAGAGGAAGGTATTAGATAGGTAATGTTACAATCTTCAGAGGTGGAATAATATCTCTGCTAGCTCTCTGGACTGTATAACATGGATTAGACTACATCTGAGCCATAAAGAGCTCATTTGGTATTGGAAAAATCTTCAGAAATTGGTATGCACTTCTGAAAAGACAGATGAAAAGATTAGCAGTGGAAAATATTTCCAGATGTCCCTAATTACAAAATATAACAGAAATACATGAAAATGACAATAGCAGATTTTCTCTTCTTTTTTCCCTAGTCAACATGTCAGACATGTATTAAAAATAAGCATTATAAACTGGATTTAATTTTTTTTAACAAACACAAAAAAACACAATGAACATCTCACGCTGACATACAAATCACCTTACTTTAACTTGTACGACGTCTCTGTTTTTTTTTAAAGACTATTCTTATGTGAAATGACAAGACTACTCTTCATATGCTATACTCAGCTTGACTGACAACTTAAAGCCATGTTTATTTTTGCATACGCATTGCATTTCAATTACAATATACCATTAAACCAGTAGAAGGATTTATAACTTATTTATATATATACTAATTTATATATAATTATAACTATGATAATGTGTTAATACAGTATTAACTTTCTGAAGATTCAATGCATTTCATGCCATTTACTTGTGCTTCATTTTCAAAGTAACTTTTGTTGTACAATAAATGCTTTGAGGTATAATCAGTCTTAGGTCTAATCGCAGATTTTAGTAGTTTTTGGGGTAGCAAGTGAGCAATCGATGTAACTAGGGTCATTGTTTAAAAAAAGGTATTTTTAAGGATACAACCATGACCTAAGAGCTTTTGTTCTGCTTCACTAAATGGAAGAGGACAATTTGTCCATTTTAATGTAGCTGATATAACAGAAGACAATAGCAGTACACTTAAGTGATATTATTTCAGCGTGATTAAGCAAAACTTTCTCTGATGAAACAGTCATTATGCACGGACAGACATCTTAAACGATGAATACATAGTGCCTTTAATCATTAACCTCACACTAGCACAGATATAGAAATTGTAGTCTGCAGCAATTATTATGTTAATGGCTCTGACTCCATTTCAGCAAAGACACAAAGATCATCTGCAGTGACCGAAATCAAATAGAAGATATGCAAGTTAAAAGTTACAAAGCTATGTTGCAAAGCTGTGCAAAGAGATTGAGATATAGCAGCCTATAATAGTAATTAAAGGAATTAAAGCTTCATGCTAACACATTGTGTACTTTATATAATTGGGTTCACCGAATTTACTTCAGTGTAAGTATATATATATATATATATATATATATATATATATATATATATATATATATATATATATTTATCGTTTACAATCAATGTTTAATTTGTTACTCACATGATTTAAATACTAAAATGATACGAAACTTAAACTTAGGGTTAGAGGGAGTGATTTTTTTAAAACTCACAAAACAAATCAGCTTAAAGATTATTTTTTAGAATAGAATACTTTCTATTCTATTCATTGTATTTACATAGGCAATGTTACAGCCCTCAGAGGATGAATAATATGTCTATTATCTTTTAGAGTTGTACAACATGTGACTTAAACTATATTTGAGCTAGAGATTTAAGTACTTATGTATGTCGCTCTGTCGCTCTGGCAAATGCTGTAAATGTAAATATATTTGAAACATACAGAGCACATAGGGTTTTAGTGTAAACTTGACATATAATAATAGATAGATAAAAAAATGAGGAGTGGAAAATAATTACAGGAAAAAAAAATCAAAATGACAACAATAACAAATACTTTCCCTTTTCCCCACTGGCACTGACAATGTGCCAGACATACTGCATTTATGAATATGCTTAAGATGTGATTTAAACATTGAATATCTTTCAGAACAAATTCAAAGAGCACCGGTTGACTTACACACACACACACAAACACTTATTACTTTACTTTAATCATCAAATTATTGTTTAATAAAATAAAAATAATAAACAATAACAGTAAGAATAACCATTATTCTTATCTTATTTAATCTATTCAGTGTCTTTTTAAAATCTTTCTTTTAATTTTTAAACTACATAATTCATGAAATGTTCATTAGCTTAGGTTCTGGTAAGCGAGAAATAATATTTTTAGTATGATATATTTGTATCTATTCATGATGTATATATACCTATATTCCTAGGTAGGATTCCTACCTACATGAGACTGTACCATTAATTGACTAGAATTAATGATTATTTTAGAGCGCAGAGTTGAATGAGAATGAGTGACTATAATTTCCAATAAGAGCTCAGGAAAGAGTATTTTAAGCAAAATGGCTGCATAATTGGAGCCATCCATGACACAAGGAACACACTGTGGCTGCTGTTTCTGCATGCTGCCTAGCGACTCTAATTACTAGGTTTTCAGCAGGGAGGTAGGAGGAAAAAAAGGCGTTGGGGCGAACACGCCTGGTGCCTCACAATTCTGTCAACTGACGGGTTGTTCTGTCGCAAGCACAGGAAGCTGGCCCAGAATCCCCAGAGTGAGTTTGGATAGACCCCAGCACTGGTCATATCAACAAATCCTAATCAAAAGCCTGCAATTGTCAGCTGTCACAGACTTTTTTGCGATCTTTGATACCTTACCCTCCCCTCTCCCAGTCTCCCCACTGTACACAAGCACATACATATACTGTACTCATGCCTGCACACAAGCATACAGGCTTTCTCTCTCTATCTCTCTCTCCCTGTCTCTCTCTCTCTGTTTCTCTCTTTCTCTGTCTCTGTCTCTCTTTCATGCACAAACACACATAGACACATACACAGCCATAAATCCAACTTTATTGAATACAAGGAATTGTGTTATTACAATCATTTTTATTTTAAAGACAAAAACACGTTACACCAGGTGTAATAATACAAGGAAAAGACATATTTGTAATAATAGCTGCTGTGACTTTAGTTAGAAAGTGCATCAAGAATAGTGTCGGAAGAGTGAGAAAAGTTTGAGGGGAAAGTTTAGAGTCAGGTGGCTGAGAAGTTGTTAGGAAGTCACTGAGTTTTGGAGCAAGACTAAGGTCACACTGAGTGCACTTCTTTTCCTTCTGTGGCCAGAAGCTGCAAATTACACAAAGCGGCTTAAATCTGCCTCATGCCTTTGAAATGGTAAAAAAAAAATCCTACAATAGTTTAAGGAGCTGAAGAGCTCCATCCTGCATTAAATGTTCTTTGCTTCAGTTTAAGATTAAATTGGTTGGTTTATTGAGTCCAGCCAGAAACAAACAATACCATTTTATTGTGTCCAAGTCTCCTTTAGGGCAATTCAAAACTTGTGCACTAATTCAGGGGAGACTGGAAGCCTGTGCGGCTTTGATCAGCCGACTGTTGCTAAGTAGCTTTAAGGGCTTTTAAACGACATAAAATGTTTAAAAAAGCAGGGATCAAATGCAGGAGAAATGTGACGGATCGGAAGCAGGCTGTATGTCGGAAAGTAAGAGGAATTGTGAACAATGTACAGCCAGTTAGCACACATCGGCTGCCTGCGGAAGACTGAACAAAAAATGAATATAAAACAGATTAGTAGCATGTTTAACCCCTCACACAAGTGCAAGAAACAGCTTCATTTCTCTACACGAGCCTCTATAAACCTCTGTTTATTTGCATGGGTCTGTCCACAGGGTATACACAAAGAAAACAGGTCTTCTAAAGCATGCTGCTAATGTGGGCCCCTGGAAGCATACCAGCTCCTAATAGTGAGCAGGGTTTAAAGAAACCTAGGAAGAAAAGAGTGTGGGATGGAGAGACACACATACACACACAGAGTAAAGGGGTGGGGGATACTGTGTATGCCAGAGAGTTGTACATGACTAGCAGGCGGCATATACATGAAAAGCTTCCATGGCTACAAGGAGAGATAGAGAGGAATATTAAAGAATGAAACCATATAAACTGTATTCTCTGCATGCATTGCACTGTATTTTGTCCTAAAGAGATGAATGGATATATAATATATAACTGGTGTACACTATAAAGGTTCCACAGGCATGTTCTTTTAATTCACATACATTCTTTTCTTCTTTTCTTTTTTTTTTAATTATAAAAAAAAATCCTACTGACTCCATATTTAATATGAATCAGATTATTTTTTCCCTTCTATGTGAAGCAATATTGCAGCAGAACTGACCTTTGAGTTATGAAGCACCAGCTTTATTAACAATAACTGTTATTTATCCCTGTGTTGGCCAAGGTTTATTTTGGGCTGTTTAGCTTGGTGAACCCCTCTAACATCGTTAATTAAGCTGTTTGATAATGTAGCATGTAGGATGCCTACCTGTAATTATAGCACTGTAATGAGCTGCAGAGGATGAGGGGAGAGAGTGAAGATGAGAGGTCAGCAAAACGCAACCAACCATTGGTGTTTTAATAGACACTTAAATAGTGTTAATTAAGCTCAAAGTAATGGACAAGTGCCCTGGAAATTGTTCTGCCATCTCTGCCATGGAAAGCCTCTAGAATTGTAAGTGGGAATTTATGAGCAGGAGCCAATGTTTCCAAATGATTTCCCATACTGTTTTTCGGTTGCCACCCTGCCCAGAGGAAAAGCTCACTGGTACCTTGTTATCCGGCTGAGTGTTGGCAACATTTCAGTGTCTGAAATGGCAGATGCTGGTAAGCAAAATGTTGAATACCTCATTTAAGTGGTAGCCCAGGGTGAACAGATATCCCAGAAAAATCTCATAAGATACCAGCAACCGATTCACTATGCAATTGGATGTAAATGTTGTGTTGGATTATGTATATAAATACAGCATACATTAAATGATTTATATGCATGGTATACCTACAGTAATTGTAAATCTAGCAAATGAGGTGTCCTATAGATTTAAATATATGTAATTATTTTAAATATAAATTAATACTATATTATTATAAGATTATTTAAATGTGTTTATCAGAAATGAATTTTAAAATGAATTTACCTGAATTCATTGCCATTATATTTTACAGAGGTGTCTAATTGACTCATGTCGATAACCGACAGTCATAAATATTAACATTTTGTTGACATTATGTACTGGATTAACACTATTCATTCAAAGAATAATCATTAATTAGTACATGACTAAAGTTATCCCCTATTTTGTATAAAAAAACAAATTCTTTGGAAGTAGCTAAACTTTCCATGTGCATTTGATGGCCCTAAGCCTGCTGTAGCTGGTTTAAATAGAGATGGTTTTCATAACACCTATCCATGCATCTGCGTCACATGCTGCTACTAGCTCATGATTATTATCATTTTTTGATTTGGCTGTTGCACAATGGTGTGATAACAGTCATTATAATACCTGTGAGGAAATCAAGGTGCTTATTAAGAAAGAAGCCTGGGGCTTATGTTTCATTAGAAAACAAACACTTCTGGATAAAATGGTGGGAGGGATCTGAAAGCCACTGGCTTAACAAAGGGAATCTGTAGCACAGTGGTGTATCATGCCATTTTAACACTGTAGGCATTGCATAACGATAGTAAAAGGAGCTTATTATAACTTAAAATACCAAATTTGGTGTCAACTAAAATTATGATGCAATGGTGCAGTATTATTCCATATAACAATTCCATGGTTTGTAGTATCCAGGCTAATATACTTGTAAAATAACTGCAATTCAATTTTTTTTTCTCTGAAGAAACCAGAACTAATGTGTTTTTGTATTTTTAATAACAAATCTTACTGGTAATTGTGTGTTGCAGAGCGAGATATCTAATTTGAACCCATTCTTAAGTCATTCAACAACTTTGAGTTAAGTACAATGAGAAATAATAATAGCCAGAAGCAGAAACCTATTTGTATCCGTGGTTGAACGGGCTAACTCTGTGAACTTCCAGACCTGATGAGAGATCTCTGTAGCCTGGGGAACAAGGGCTTTATTTATATAGTTAAACTGCAAGAAATTCAGGGCAAAAAATGCAGCTGTGGTTACAAGATTCATTTTCAGTTTCATGTTTATTAAAAACATCATTGTTTTGTATTTATGTCTATTATCGTGTCAAAGCTGTCACATATAATATCTAAATAATAATTAACTCATTAGGAGATGTGGCTTTCAAGAGAGACACCATCAGTTAAAATAAATTTGCAAAATGCAAGGCAACATACAGAATTCTAATAAATATACATATTACATTAGTAGAATAGTTAATTATCAAGAACAAATTTTATGTCCCATGACAAAATGCAGTAAATTGTCAGAAAGGCAAATTTTCAATGTAATGTAAATGTAAATTGCAACAACACACTGGCTCTGTACTGTTGGATGCTTTCATAATTATGTGAGCTTATTTAGAGAGTGTAAAAGTGGCCATTTTTCCCTCGTCCCTGTCCTCCTCTCCCCTTTCTTTTTGCTTCCTCAAGCATCACTTGGCCCTTGAATAAAACCATGGCAAAAACATGGCCCCGCTGAGGTCTAGAGTCAAATGGATCTGAAAACACTTTTCAATTTGACACATTTAGCGCATAACATGTTTTGGGCGAGAGCTGTTAGAATGGCCTGAATTTTGAAATGTGACAGAGTGGCTCCCTACTGTGCTGTAAGCTAGTTCTTTGATGTATCGTGCTGTAATGTGGTTGTTATCCATAATCGGCTTGCATTCAAGAGGCTGCTGTGAATGAAAGGTACAGCACTAGCATGGCCTATGGTGCATGCAGCAGCCCCCTCCGCACCCTCACACTCGGCCACCCCCTAAAGCTAAGAAAGACTATGGGCCAATTTAAGGGCTTACTTCCACCTAACACTACCACCCAAGCAGACACACACACACACTCTGCAGTCAGATGTGTGCTGGTGGAGAGGTTATGGGGTATGGTATAATATTTGCCACACTACGATGTGCCACTTAAGGAGTTAGCAGATGCTTATGCAAATGTTCGGGTACTGCGTGTTCACGATAACACAAGTTTAAACAAGAAATAAGCCTAACGCTATTGCATTAGGCAGAGATGTTAGAGGATGAAAGTAGACAACCATAAGAGCTCCATGATAGGCATCATAATTTCAAGGCTTTCCTGAAAGTATTATGAAATTGCAGGGGATACCTCAAACATAAATCAACAGATGGAAGCGCAAAGGGCTGATTTACAATCTTTTACAGTGATTCAAAATGACATGCCATAATGGTATTTTGATGCAGCAGAAGAGGCATTAAATAAAGTATACAATAGGATAGGATAGTGAGATACACTTAAAGCTTATCGTGGTATGCTCTGGGGCATTATCTGAATGACACCTGTGTTTCCAGCTTTGTAAAGCAAAGGACTCAGAAACGCTCTCCCACTCACTCACATTGATACCCTGTTTCTGCATTTTGTATTTGAGTTTCTCAAAACAAATGTATTAGTCATAAAGATTGAAGGAGCATATTAAACTCAGCCAGACAGTGATTGCGCTGTAAGAGGAGAGGCTTGGAACATTATTACCATGTGGCTCCGCATCAGGTTTTAATTTACAGATGATAATTTGCTCTGGTGATTAGACTCCTTTGTTGTACCAACAGTTTTTAATATAGTGTGAATTACCTGCCGTGCATGTTTGTACCACCCGTTACAGGATAGAAATCAGGAATAAGCTGAGAGAGAGAGAGAGAGAGAGAGAGAGAGAGAGAGAGAGAGAGAGAGAGAGAGAGAGAGAGAGAGAGCACCAGACCTAGAAGGTTTGTATAAAACAAAAGAGGAAAAACAGCAATAGATGTGAGAGGCTTCCTGACATTATCTCCAATGTAATGGGCATGTCAGAGAGCTGAGTGAATGGATCCAGCAGGTTTGGGGTGACAGTGTAGTGCTTATGTATCATTATGAAAGAGAGAGTGATCCTGCTCCTGCTGGGAAGCCAAAACCTCCCAATTCACTCAGAGCTGCAATTTAGACATTACAATACAACTAACTTTCACTGCCTTATTCATCAACTCACTTTTAACTGCCTCTAATAAGTCCAAGTTATTTAATACACTGCTTTACTGTATTGATCTCCCGGACAATGCATTGTAATATATTTCAGCAGCATTCTGTTATCTATTGTTAGACCACAGCATGGTTGAAGTCTTGAATCATATTCACTGGCGGTCTGGGGCTATCCTGGCTGATATTCCATGATCTATCAACCCTAAACAAAAACACATTGGGCTTTCAAGCCAACACTTCCAACAGGAACTGGATGCATAACTTAGAATGACATATTTTTTTTCTATGTTGGTGTAAACAAAGATTCAATTTTATCACACAGGCCTGCTCAGTGACCTCTGTGGGTTAATGTGCCAGCTCTGATACATTATTGTTTCTATAGTAACAGCTCGTACACAGGGACTTGATTGGCATACGCTTCATAATCTAAGGCTAATAATAAAGAGAAGCACCGATAAAGAGAAACACAAAAGTATTTTTTATAAAGTACGTTAAGGAACATAGAAAAATGAATAGCATTAGCTATGGTGACGATTATTGCTATTTTTTATAAAGTATTTATGGAAAGAAAGTTCGAGGTCAGCGCTTTGTAACAGTCAATCATTTTCCTGACATAGTGCTTTGCATTGGATCATATCATACCTCACTATGGATTATTTTTGTATAACAGTATAGCTGAATGCGTGTTATTCCTTACTTAATATAAAAATAGCAAATTACATGCATCTCAATTAGTCCAAGTCATTTATGCATGACTAAAAAGCTCAAAAAATAAAGGTTTTTTTAACAACTCAATAAAACACACTGTAGCAGACTGAAAAAGACTTCCAGCCTGGTGGAATCCAATTGAGTGTGTTGTGTTCATTAGCGTTCACTCTGTGTTGCCTTTTCGGAGCAGACCTGCAGTGACATTAAGGGGAATAAAACTACATCAGCAGGGCTGATCTTCAGAGGAATTGGGAGAAACAGGTCTCACATCTTATCTCAGCAGACATCAGTTTGTCTGCTTATGGATGGCCCAGCTATCTCACATCATTATTTACCCTTCCACTAAAACATCAGGCCTGTTTTTTTTTTTCTTTTTTCCATGATACTGTTTGCTTTCAGCTTTTATATGAGATTCTTGATGTGAAGTGAGCATTTTTTTGTAGATTAATGAAGATGTGTTTACCAGCCTGTGGACACAATGTTCACACCCTGATAATAGATGGCACAAGGCTTGTTGACCGAACATTTTCATCTTGCTCACCTGTCAATCAACCAGGCAGTGTCGAGCTGCGTGAGGACACACAGTGAGACAATGAGGAGAGAAGTTATTTTTTTTCCCCAGTTAAAATTTATATACACAGCGTTTGGCATTACACTCCCTGGTATGTTTATCATTATACATATCATATAGATGTACATTAAGGGAAAGATTAAAGCACATCAATAATATCCATTATGTCAGAAATCAAATTTCTACACCTGGTCTAGGAATCTGTCCCTTTACACTGTGTTGTAAGCCTTGAGGAGAAATTGCATACATATCTCATGAGATAGCGAACACACCTGCATGCAGTCGATGTTCTATCACAGCCATAAAGGATCACATATTTGCTGCCCCCTATTCCATCAACTCAGCTCTTCCCAGGGTCCACTCAATATGAGCACTGAGTCTTCATTATCCCCCACATGGCACCAACAGACAGTCCTCACTCTGTAATAACCTACCTGGGCTCATCTTATCATATTCAAACTGCCCTCAATTAAGTGCAACCCTTGTCATTCAGTGCACTTGGGGAAATCTACTAGATAGTGTAGGAGCAAGGTAGTAGATTAAAAAGCCAGGGTTTGTTTTACATAAAGGCTGGCTCTGTCAGGGCTCAGCGGGCCAGTGCGCTGCTGCTGTGCTTGGGCGCAATAAATCAGAAGCTCACCACATTCATTCTGCACATTCAGGCCAGGCTCGCGCTGCTCCACAGGGCTTCTGCTGACTGCTCATTTTCCTGCTTTAATACGTGACCTCACTCTAGTTTTTCACAGGTTCCATTTGACAAAAGCCCATAGTGATGCATTTTGGCTTCCTACTTTTCATTTCTCACTTTTACTTTTATGTTTTTTTCATGCAAGCTACTGCCATTGGTGCCTTGTGCAACTTTGAATAGCCGTATGATAAAGTTCTACACTTAAAATGACAAGTTTGCTCAGTACCATGAGTTTTTACATTATTTTATGCATGTAAATGTTACTTCCAGTCCTACTGGCCCCTCAGAGAGCAAAAAAGGCTCATAAAGAACCAAATACTAGATGCCTTTATTAAGCAATAGCTCAGTTCAGTGAGCATCAGCCAGGTTTTCAGGCTAAAGGAATGAAGAAAAGGAACATCTGTAAATCCTAACATTTACGAGATAGATTAAACACATTACACAGAGCACAGAAGAGACAGTACCAAACCTTTTGTATTATTCATACCTTCTATTCATGCATCAGAATATTTCTGTGTCCATATATCATTTCATATTTTATCATTTCTACATAAAAATAATGTATTAATTCAGCATGTTTACCTGATACACAGCATAAAATATAAGCTATATATTATGCTGTGTGTCAGGTAAACATGCTAAAAGGTGGATAAGAGACATAGCTCTGTGATGGTTAGTGTGTTGTGTACAGTGGAAGACTGGGTGACTGAGCCAGTTGATTGTTTGTTGAACGCTTTGCTGAGCTGCGTTTACCTTCATAACAGGAGCTAATTAAGTCCTCCTGATTGAAGGCAGAGCTGATTACGATGTGGTGAGCTACTCCTCTGCTCTCATCATTAACATCCAAGGCGAGTGGGGGAATGTGTGAAAGCCCTCTCCCTTTGTCTGACTCTTCCTTGGTATAATTGTGTGTCATGTGTTAAAGAAATTGCTTGGGCGCAAGCCTCAGCCAATTAATGACACTGACCCTGTCTGGGAAATGAAATTGAAGAAAACAAAGAAACAAATAGAACAGTTCAGTGCAAGCGATGGATGAGAGGGCATCTTGAAAAAAGAAAAGAAGAAACAGAAGCAGCTCTATAGTTTATGCTGCATTACACTGAGTCTCTATCACTGTCATGTGTGTTCATAAAATATACACTTTACTCATTCTGAACAGACACTAGTCTATGCTAAGCAGATGCATCCTTGGCTATTAATTTGTTAGTTTCCCCTTGGGTAGTCGGTTGGATTATCGTGTTTAACACACATCCTAAAATCCATTGTAAACATTTACAATTAATCTGGCCCACCGGAGAAACAGCTGTTTTACATAAAGCTGATCAAATTAAGTTGTTTGCTGCACTACGGTTTGTCACTCTGACTGGAAGGTTTACAATCCATTGGCTCTCTTGAAGCAAATTTACTGTCTGTTCAGTATGACAGGGAGGGAATGGGTGTACCATCAGGTACGTGGTGTGTGTTCTGGCATATCTCCTCTGTCAATGTCTGTGGGCACAGGGCAAAGAGTGTGTAATTCACATGCTGGTCCCAGCCTGGGCTTTGAACCTGCCAGACAGTGCTGCGCAACAGCAAACAGTCAATGTGATTTGTATTAGAGTAATCCTTTAATTACTTCATGGCAAAATGTCTATAACACATTAATTCAGAGTGGCAGGCTAATGGAAAGGCGGAGAGATATCATGCTTTGCATAAAGCTTTTAGCCCGCTCCTCGCAATGAGAACTCCTCTCATTTTGATCGCATTCACTTTCCAGAAATAATCCTCCATACATTTCAAGGAGATTTCCCAGAGACTGGCCCCTGTAAAGGCAATCACATGCAGTGCCCTTTAATATTGCAATTCGCCTTGGGATGGTGATACACTAGAAGACAGAATAAAGCACAATGGAGCGGATGGCTGGAGTGATGTCCACGCCCTTATCCGAATTTGCATTGCATAAAAGGATAATGTATTCCTGAACTCAATAAAAGCACACATAGAGGAATGACAGCTAGAAGACAGAAGACACTGACCTGGGGCTTAGAGAAAGGGCTTGTGTCTGGAAAAGGGTGAGTGTGTGTGTGTGTGTGTGTGTGTGTGTGTGTGTGTCTGTGTGTGTGTGAATAAAACGTGTGCTTTGCATGTGATGCACTGCAAAACAAACACTAACCTATGACTTTTCCACAGGCCCAACATGTCAATTATCAAGTTTTGATAATATTCAAAAGGCTGGATTATGGAAACCAGAAGAGCATGCTTTCCCGGAGATGGCTGTAACTGTGCTGCGTTTGAGACATACCTCCTTGACAAATCCATGAAGCATATAAATTGCTAAGGATGCTTTTGGAGTTGCCTGATTTTCATATGCATGCATGAATGTGCATAATGAGGGCCAATTAAAGTGTTTTTATGGCATATAAACAATCTCGTATTCACTTTTTCTGTCCTGAGCTGCATGATATCAAAATAAAATGTCACCATAAAATCCAGAGCTCGCTTTTTAGTCTAATTTTCACAGGAAACGAGCTGATACATCATATAACACTCCCAATTAACAAATGCAATACGAAGCACGTGAAGTAAATTTATTTAAAACACAGCTGCTTATGTATGCATGTCATTTGCCGTTTGTATTTGAAAATGTGCCTGACCAACATTTCTAATATTAAAATATCAAGCATATCATTTTTTATGAAATGAATTGGAGGACATCCGTAATTTTAAACCAACAACAGCTGCAAGAAAGATGTAGGCTTAATGGACTTTTAAAGTGGAATAATTTTATTAAGAAGTATTTATGAATTTTTGGTTCATGCATCTCTCTGATCATAATGTATACCCTTTTAAACCACTTTAAGATATGAGCATAAGAGCTCACGAGCTGTAGATGTTCTTCTAATGCCTGAGCTATGGTTGTTCTGTGTAACATAGAGACAGTAGTGGATTCATCTTTTCATCTCAGGGAGTTTTTCTTGTAATTGTTGCTTCTAAAGTTTCCATTTGATATCTAAATCTATATCTGGATTTCTGTAAAGGTGACTGTTGTTTAAAGGGCTATACAAATAAAGTGAACATTCTTTATATTCATATTTTCACAAAGGTACTTTTTAAAATGAACCACCCCCTATTTTTTTGGAAGCAGTATTCCAAATTGTTATTTGGTAAACATTAATAAAATGAAAGGAAACAGAAATGGTGTGTAGCTATAAAACTGTAGATTGCACAAGACAAGCTGCTGGTAAGAAGTTCATATATAAGGGTGTAAATATATATATATATATATATATATATATATATATATATATATATATATATATATATATATATATATATATATATATATTTTTTTTTTTTTTTTTCTGACTTGCTATACTTTGACATTGTAGTCCTCCACTGGCTCTGATGCCTGCTCTTTACAATGTGTAGTGGATCAGATACAGCCCTGCAGTAAGGGGCTCAGAGGTCACCGGGCGACTGTGTCAGGTCCGGGGTCATGGGGTGCGTCTCAGGTTCATGTGCTCTTTAAGTGGGAGGGATGACTCACTGGGTCCACAAATGCAGGCCAGCTCTAGTCTCTAATCCTTTAGGAAAACATAGCAGCATACACGCTGACAGCTGTAGAGTTTAAATACAGAGAGCCCAATAAAGTGACATGCTGTGCTTTTTTCTTAGGTATATATTTATTCAATAGAAAGCTCTCTTGAGGATTAAAAACATGCTTTTAACCCCACTATGGAGGAGCATGACACTGATATAATTTCAGTAAAGAATCATGATGAGAACATGGGGTGGTGGTGGTAGATATCCAGGTAGCAAAGCAGTCAAGAACACAATAGCTACAGCGTGGGGGACATCTCATATTTAGCTCATGATCACACTCGGGCTAGACAATATGTAAGATTCATTTAGCCATTTTTTACTTGCATCTGCCATGATCTGAAATGAAATGTTAAATGTTTTATGGGCCAAGAAAAGGGGTAAAAAATTTGGCCACAGGAGAGAAAGGGAGAGAGAAAATGAGAGCAAGCAGAGATCAAGGATTGGTGATGATGGGAGAGACAGGAAGAAAGGGAGAGGAGACTGATAGAGGAAGAGATGAATGAAGCGAAGAAAAAGGGACAGACTGAGAAAAGTGAAGGAGGTATAGAGATAGAGATAGAGAGAGGGAAAGATGGATGAAGGTGTGGGGGTGGTGTCTTCTGAATGATGATGGTCTAATATCATCATCCCCCTGTCAGGTCTAATAGGCTTTCCCTGGTAGAGATCACTCATACAGCTCCTCCATTAGCTTCAATCCCTGATAGTGTCATCCATCCAGCTCGGCCAGGCCTGCCTCTCACAACTAATATGGAAATAGATGGCCAAAGGAATCCTGAAAAATTAAACACTTCGCTTGTGAACAATTTGTTTTCAAGGAGCTTTTATTCTGTGTCTTAAGGCATGGTCTCCTTCTATAGATTTTTAACTTCAAGTAATTGCTGAGTATGCTTCTTTGGAGTGTAAACATTCAAAAAACACAACACATAAGCTAAAGTTTCATTTTTTTCTCCTCTATTCCTGTCTTGTTTAGACTAACCAAAAATTGCTTCTCTGTCTGTATCTAATTGTACATACTTTTTGGACCATTTTTTGGATATTTTCTATATCTAATTTTACACATTTTAAACAGAGATCACTGCATGTGTGTTTACATTGGTGTGTATAACAAGCCAGTGATCTCACTGAAGGAACTGATGATTAGAGAACTCTTTCGACACATTTACTCACCTCTTATCTCTACCATAGTTTCCTCATCCCGCCATCACCGACTTCCTTTCGTATACAGGTGACATCCAAATCTTCCTTCACCAACTCACATATACAAACACCAAGAATTATAACAACACACAGCAGCCTTTTGCATTGGCATTTATATTGTAATTGCAATCTCTTCTAATAGAATTCACACAAAAAAGCCCTTTTCAGTGACACACATGACTGCTGCAGAAAGTACACATAGTTATCTGTTAAAATCAAACACAAATTTTGTGCCAAGAGCATATAAGTATTCAAATATTCTTGAATCTGATTAGTCAAGATGTTTTGATTACATTTGTATAAATCACAGGTATATAATCATTTTTATAGTAACATCTAATTGATCTATGATGCTATCTAAAGAGAGATTTATTTAACTTTTATGGAAGAAGTCTCCAGTGTCAGCACTTTGCAACACTTAGTAAGGTTTTCACCACTGGAGACTCTTCAGGACTCCTGACTTTGTGATTTCTTGTTTCTTGGTAACAAGTCAAGCTAAACTTTTTATTGTTTTCTTATTAACTTAGAAAACAACTGCTTAACCAACCAACAAATCTAAATATAACTATTAATGGGAAAAAACGACATGAAATAAATGAGGAATAAACCACTTGGGGAGGTACAGTTATAATAATACCGGAAAATAATCCGAAATTTGCATCAAGCCACATTACAGCGCTGTGTCTCTGATTATTTTCCTTCAACAGCTCATCCCATTATATTCTATTCCTTTCATAAAATATAGTTCTTTACTATGATGAGCGTGGATAAACATTAAACACTTTGATGAAATAAATCAAACTCACCATTGTGTTACTCAGTGTTAACATTTCACCTCAAAATACGTGTAAACAAAAATGTTACCCATCTGTTTAGTAAAACAATAGTGCTTATGGAATAATGCTATTCTATCAAGCAGATGTTCCCTATAGCACAACATGACAAGACATAAACTATGTCATCAACTCATTTTATTCAATTGAAAATGAAATCTGAGAGGCTTTCTGTCTTTCACACATACACATGCAAACCCATGTGCACCCACCCCTCCTGCCACTTACCGCATCACCTGCCACTCTGCTACAGTCGACTGTCTGTGTGTGTAAACACACAGAGAGGGCTCTGGTCGTGCGGCACACTTGCAGTGTTGATATACAGCGGCTTTGAGAGGTGAGGCCCCATTGTGGACAACTCTTTGTTGCAGTTAAAACAGGGTGATACTGTAACGCTGGGCCGCCATGAAGGAGGTGTCTGTCAGCAGAGACGCACAGAAAAGAAGAGAATGGAAGAATAGAGACCTGGCAGCTGGCAGCCAGGGCAGGAAACACAGCGGCAACAGTGTCAACATCCCCCCACCAACACCAACACCAAACAAACACAACAGCTGGCCGCACAGGACCAAAGCAGCAAACAGGCTTTGTGATTGGCTGGTGGTGTGTGCCAGCTTAAAAGGAACTGAGGGCAAGGAGGCGTGTTTGTGTGCTTACTCATTAGTACTGTGCGTACCTGAATGCCATCATTACAGAGGTGCTGAAAGCACAAGAAATAACAAACGGTGCCAAACAAACAAGACAAATAGGTCAGGCAAAAAGAATTTAATGGACACGTGTTTGAAAGAAACTCTCTCAGCTGCACGTTTCATCATTCCTGATAATAACAATATAGAGGACAATTGGTATAAATAGTGCAAATATAATGTGCATGAAATGTGTATTCACATTTTTTTTTTTATTCAGGGAAGGCTCAGTAGAAGGTGGCCAAAAAACAAACAAACAAAAAAAGTACAGAAACTAGCCTATACAACAATGTCTTTTTCTGAGCATCCTGATGTGTGCCGGCAACTGCGTAAATTCTTCCTAAAATGGTGGTGAAGTGCCACAGAAAAGCCCATGCTGATACTCACTGGGAGTGCTCTAGGGTCTGATCTGGAGTACATTTATCTAAACTGATTCCTTACACTGACATGGCAATTTCCTCTCTTTTCCATATTTCTAGTCTGTCTAAGGCACTCAATCAAAACACACACACACACACACACACACACACACACACACATTTGCTCTCACACTACAAACACATTTCATTATGAAATACCAGAGAAATGGCTTGTATGGGCCAATACTGCGACCCTGAGCACTGGTCCAGATGACCCTTGATGGGTCAATAAATCAAGATGTCACCTCTGGCACTGCTGTGTCCTGTTGCCAATGACACGGAGAGTACCCAGCATTCCTGCACTTCCTCTGTGCCTTGCCTGACCTCCTCTCCAAACAAACCGCTTGTCAACGCCCTGCCCACAGGTATGACAGCTTGGCCTAATGTGAGGATTGATCTTAGCCAAATGTACCACTCTTTACTTCTCCTCTTCTGAGATTCTAGGCCACTTGAAGTGCACAAGTGAATCCATTCCTGTGAAAAGTAAGAGCACTGAATACCAAATACAGATTAATAATGAATTCTGTTCCACAATGCTGCCATTAAGGAATCTAAGCCTTATATCTATAGTCACAGGAGCTTTTATTCAAACCACAATAAGTAAGCTTTCCCTAATATAAAGCCTACATCAGTTAATCTAATACCATTACTTAGAATTTGCCAACTTTAATGCCTAGCAGGGATTATTTGAATTGCCTCATTCCAATTTTATTTCAACTAAAATCTTCTGAGATCCTCTAGTTTCTTTACTTGATTAATAAAGGCTCAGTAAAGACATGTATTCATTAAGAGAACAAATATCACCAAGATTACTTCTAAACCCTATAAATATATTCTTTCTTTCAGCAGCAAATGACTTTTTACTTTCTAAAATGAAACTTTTTGAGCTTAGTGTTTGAGAACGTCTTTCAAATGCGGACAGTGTGATCTTCCATCTGGTAAATCTTGCGTAAATAAAGTCCAAATGATCTTTTCTTATGTACCAGAAGACCAGATTCAGAGGATAACATGCTATCAATAACAGAGAGAAGACCCACAGAGATGTCAGCTTTAAATGACCTTCAGTACCTTATCTGCACCTTTGAATCCAGGGCAGACTGACTGGCACATCAATTTGTGATGCTATCAATGTACTCAGCACACGTAATGCTCTTTTGCACCAGATAAGTCTGTTTAATATGAAAACTGTCATAATTCATCCGCGTTTCAGATATACACATGACAGAAGCCTCATCAATCAAGTCTGTAAACCTCTATAAATCTCTGTGCTTATGTTAGGCAGATTATCCAACACTGAGGCTTTCATTACTTCTCTGCTTGCCTATGCTTTATTCCATATAAGTCCACAAAAAAATAGAGTATTATGCAGAAATAAGTATCTGATCTCCCAGTCCTCTTAGACATTACTGTCCAGAGCTTGTCAGACTGACACTGCGCTGTCCCCTCTCAGCCGGCTGTTTCCTGCACAAATTAACACGCTCAGTGGTGAACTGGATTCCAATTTAGAACCGGAGAGAAGCGTGCAAATTAACCATGTTTTTTAATTATGTGCATTGCTCCATGCCATTGTTCAGGATGGGGCAGGTGCAAATTTATTCTCCCAGGAAGCGCAGAGATGTCCGTCCTCCAGCCGCGCCCCATCCTCGGCCTAATCAACCCACAGCTGGAGCACTTCGCCAGCTTTGCTGCTCTCACACTGAGCATCTCTGCTGAGTGTGCTCGAAAATGAGGCCTCATCTATGGGCTTGGTTTGTTACAGTTCCTTTAAAAGTGGCCACCATGCAGATGTGCTCAGCACCTAATTTAATGTCAAGTGGACAAAGTAACAAGTAATTTCTCTGCAAACTTTCACAGCCTGCTGTGAATCAATGAGGTCCTTAACTTTGCATCTGCTTTATTCTCTATACCTTATGTGCAATTATTTAAAAATGGATTAAATATATAAATAAATATAAATATAAATTTAATATATTCATTAAACTGCCTGGTTAAGGATGAAAATGGAAAAAAGCACTTAATAACCTGTCTGTCTTTCCAGTAGAATAATGAAAATGGCGTGTCTTTAAAGCCTGGCACCAACAGAGTTACCACTGCTGGTGTGTTTCTGTGTGCTACAGTGCTTCATTGGGTTGTATGTAGATAGCACACAGAGAAATGTCTGAAATAACAAGTGTACTTTAATCACACAGCCCACTCTGGTTGAGCTGCTTTGCATCTGGTATGCAGGAAAAAAGGAAAACTCTAATTATGGCTCCAGAGCTGCAGAATCCCAACACTTCCTGTCTGTGGGAACTGATGGCCACTGCTAAACCATTCTGTCAGGTAGTGAGACATGAACGCGTGCCTCGAATCTGACAGATAATAGTGACAAACCTACAACAAAAGAAGAGAATAAACACATCTCTCCTTGGAAGCTGCTTAATGATGCACCTTGATTTGTTAACGTAAATATAATGAACATGTCATGAATATTTAAAGACTGTTGTGTATCGCAGAGAACGGAGTGTAGACTGAAACAAGTGACAGATAAAAGTTGTTCACTATCAAAATTGCCTGACAAAAAAAAAAAGCATAAATATTCAAGACTTGATTTAAATGTCAGCTCATTATAAGAAGTCTTATTCAATTTATATAAAAAATTACAGCAATTTTTAATCAAAGAGTTCTTCCCAAACAACTCTAATAAAAAAGGTATTTCTTTTCTCTATCGTGCAACATTTGAATTTCAGTATTATCCAAATATCAGCCAAGAACGAAATTCAAACATATCTAATTTAATGACACACTACTATAGATTTCAGCTGAGCAAACTGGTTCAGAAAAGAGACAGGAAACATTGCGGGGAGTGATAGGACAAGATCAAGATCAAACAGGCTTTCTTCAATCATTCACCAGTACCAGAGGCAGCAGCTTGAGCATATTCTTTGATACAAAACCTCTGATCATTTGCATCTAAAGTGATACGCATATTTGTTATTCCATCAATCAATAGCATCAACACACCGCCTGTGTAATCTATAACTTGCATGCAAAGCTTAACAATAACACATATGTTCTACATGGCACCATATTTAAACTCTGTAACCATTTACATCCTGTTAACCATTTCTCAGGGCAGATTAGGCGGTGGTGAGAAGACCGAGCAGATCCCATGAGAGGGAGGCTTTGGTGCTGATAAGACTCAGCCATAGGAAAGCAGGATTAATACATATGACCAGGGCAACAACGACTCCGATTATTCCAGCAGAAAAATGGCTCCATCCTGTCAGCACCCGCATGATTAAACATACACAGAGCAGACAGTCAGGCACAGCCATGGGAGATAACTAATATTATTTATGCACGTTGGTTAGTCTTTGGATCACGGGTGGGGATTGTTCACGCTACAGGGGCAAGGAATCCCATTGGGGGATGCACCCCTGATCTCACAGACATAGTAGCTTTATCTCCCCCCCTTCTCTCTCTCTCTCTCTCTCTCTCTCTCTCTCTCTCTGTACATACATGTGTAGTGTGTGTGTCTCTTTCTCTCTCTTTCTCTCTTGCTATAGGCAATCCTCTATTCTTTAAATGTCAAATGAACAATATATAAAAAAATCAGAAAAAAAAAAAAAAAAACCCAAACAAACACTAAACGTTTAATCCTTAAACAACAGAAAAACCCCTAATGAGTGGGACAACACATTAGCAATATTTTTGCACATATTTATCCTAAACCACATACCTATAATTTGCTTATGATTGGGAGAAAGGATTATCTAATTAACTTCCTCAAACTATTTACTCATTATAGACTGGATTTCTTTTTGTACTCAGAGACTGGTTAATTAATTACTTGTGTTAACGACCCATTAATGGCAGTGTATGAGGAATTTTAATGAGGCACCTTAATTAAATATTATCTCATTGCTTAATCAATGCTTTTAATTATTCACATGATATTTTCCAGGAAATCAATTTGAACCCCGTGTAGAGACGTAAAAAGCTGAACATGTTCTTGCCGCTTGATTCATAGTTGAATCAGTCATTAAGTTCAAATCCTTTTTTAATCTCTAAAAATGTGAAACAAATTTGCACAGCCCCACTGGTTGTCTCATACCTCTATATTCCACTCAATTTGATTTACTTTAATTGACCTCCTTTTTAAATGAACTGCATTTGCAGTATTTCTCTGATGGCAATATGCATTACATAATGTCTGTACATAATAGCCTCAAATGCAACCTATATTCAATAATGTGTAATATTTAATACTAAGCTTGTACGTTAAAAAGTGTTTCGCAAGGTTTTTTATATTTAATTCTTAATTATATTTCCATTCTTTTTAGCTTTGTGTGGTATTACCTCAACAAGAAGCACCATGCCATCTCTTTCACTCAGGCAGGGTATACTCCAGAGACTATGCTACACTGTGGCATGGTGTGTTTGGAGGACTGGGAAAGCTCAGTCATCAGGCCTGTTTGGGCAGCCTGGGCGAGGGATGAAAGAGAGCCCAGCTGGGGATGGGAAGGGCAGCAGATGGTAGCGTGCTCAGGGGCTGAGAGCCAGGCTGAGCCCTTCAGGTTTTAACACCTCCACTCCTCTGAGAGAGCACATCCGCCACTGGGAGTCTACCTGAGCTTTGTGCCATGCCTGACCAACCCTAGAACTCATCACATATGGTGCCAGCCTTGAGCCATGAGGAGGGCTGTGACCTGCATTACACAGCCATGGACACTGAATGAATTTGTGAGGATTTGAATTTATCAACTTACAGATGTAATATACTTTGCAGATATACATCACCGTAACAAATATTTTGTAGTAGATTTTTTCCCATGAAATAATTTTTCTTTGAGATCTCGGAGACTAGACTGCTTAGTATTATGGGAAACTGCAGGTCCTTGATGAAGTAATCCCCAAAGAAATCAAATGAGCCTCAACAACTTGCATACTGGGAACTTGAGAATTCCTCTGGCATTATGACTTTCAGACTTGCAGACAAATACAGATCTCTTGAAATGAATAAATGAAGGGGAAAACTTCTGTAGAAGGCTTAAAATTGTCCAAGTAGCGTCCTTTAGGAAGGCCATTTTCCATAAATCCATTTTAAGTAGTCACATTTTCTCTTTACCTAATAGGATCATGATAGAGGTAATCTTTGCAAATCTGACAGAAGAAAAGAATGTCCTGGCCTTCAACTTTTCCTCTCAGTAAATGAACAAACACAAAAGTCTATTTTTTTTCCTGTGGTAGAGGAGTGGGAAAGAAGAAAACCTTGAACTGGAAGTGACAAAAAAGGAGGATGAAAAATGTTGGCAAAAAATAAAGATCAGGCTTTGAGCCAGCTGCTAATGGCAGGCAGTTGTAAGACATTTTGTCCTTCCTCTAAAGATGCATACTCAACCTGAACTGAGTCCAATTAAGCATTAATTACTAATGCAAATTCATATATTCATAATGATACAGATTGAATGGCAAAAAAGACACTAAAACTTGAGAAAACCCATTCCACAAGTCATTCTATGCAGATGGATGATAGATTAATTGATAAAACAACATAAATTGTCTTAGTAATGTGTCGGACCACTACAAGCTGCCAGAACAGCATCAGTGAGCCTTGGCAGAGATTCTACATGTCTCATGAACTGTACTAGAGCAATGATTTTGGTCCCGAATCTCCCATAGATGTTTAATTGGCTGAGATCTGTTGACTGTGAATGCCACAGCATATGATTTACATAATTTTCATACTCATCAAACCTGTGGATGGGGTGGGATCATCCTGGAAGAGACCACACCCAACAATTATAGAGATGGTGATCAAACAGAATAAACCATACAATCAAAGCCATCATTCCTGGTTGAAACTTTCACCCTTAAATATATATTTTCATACAAATATATTTATAATATTATACCGTGTGCATACAGTGCATACATGCATATGTAATAATATATGTATATATTTAGTATAGCAATTTGCTACAATTTATTCCAGAACTTTTGAGAAGTCTGATGAAATGTTTTAAGGCTGGACAAGTATTTTTTTTTTTTGTTAAAGGAAAGCATCCACTGGCCCATACAGACACTAAAAACAGACATGTCTTTTAAGATGTGGAAAAAAGTGTCTGATTTGTCTAAAGTAAGATGAGTCTAGGGTAGACTCACAGATGGGGAATGGTTACTCGTTCTCACCTTGTCACTCACACACTCACTCGCTCCATCAGCCTTCGTACTGTTAGCCTTGCGATGAACAATGTGACCAAGCAAGCCTCTTATTGTCAAATCACTGTTTGACAGCTTGCTCTCAAAGAGCCACCCAGTGTTTATCTCTAGAAACAAACAAACACATTTCTAAAGACTCAATAAATGGAGTGTGAAAGATGCTGCTGAGCGATAATTGAGGGCTAAAATTCACAACATTAATAGTGAAATATGTGCAAGACTCCAAGCAGTGCAAATATCACCACCTGATTTAGGCTTATTTTACACTTCAATATTACTATTTAAGCCAGTCCAAATTACATCCATATTACATCAGAAAGAAACATGCATCTATTTTAATCAATGTTTACTTCCACATCAAACTGAAATACAAGCCTTTCTGTCTATTTTTTGCATTTTCACGCTTGATTGACACTCTGCTTCCTTTCAAATCACAAATTCCCAACTACTGTGGTGTTGCGAACTATATTTACCATCATAATATACAAAAATGTTATGATCATTTAGAAAGTGAACAAGTGATTTTCTCCTACAAATAGCACAAATCTGTATTCAGAGTAACACATGTGACTTTCTTATATCAGTACTCAACAGCACAACCCAATAGACAACATATTCAAGTATGATTACCACACTTTCCTCTGACAATTCAACAACTTCAACTACCATAATTCGATCTCAAATAGAAAGTCAACCATTACTTATTACCAAAATAAACTGGTAATATTGTGAGGGTTCACAATTTCAAACATAAGGCACCACAGACCAGAACAATTAAGTAATTTCCGTACTAAAAGGCTTTGTTTGACTCTGAGATTTATCCTTTAATAAATGTGGTAACCCCTCACATCTGCTATCCAGGGCTGGAGCTCATAATAATATCTCCAGTTATGGTTACCTACAGATTGGTTAACAATTCATAGTTTGGATGTATAAGTAAATCTAGGTCTTTCAAACCATATGTATCAAGCAATCAACAGGTATTATGTATCCAATCCAAGTCCAAAGTCCATGAGTCATGGTTCACCACAAACTTAATGCATCAACACAATTGATTTATATCAATTACATTAAAAAAGTTCACTACTAGAAACATAAATTAATATGTTTTTTCTAGGCATTGATTGGCATGGAAAAACACATATCACATTAAATTTGAGATGTACAGCATACAGAGACATATGGCACTGAAATACTGCTCTCTTTGATAATGTTTGATTTATATGTTGTTAATCATGAAGACAGTGCAGGATAAGGTATCTGATTTTTTTTTGTCATCAACATGGAGTGACAACTTCTGTTATCTTCATGTTCTTTAGTATAGGCTTCTTCATTAAAGTGTCATTAAGTAATTTGACACATCAATTAAAACTAAATTGTCAAATGGTGACAAATGCAACCAATAAAACAGTTGTGCTGGTGAGCTTCAAATACTGTAGTTATGAAATTTATATTTCACTAATGACTTACTATGTGCTGCAGTGTGTAGATAATCCTGCTGCACTGTGATGAACTGGTGTATTTTCTCACCTTGCACCCAGTGTTCCCAGGATATCAATTCTCTTATCAGAAAAATCAAGAGGAGTTGAGTCAAGTTCTCATCCCTGTTGACCAAAAAAAAACAAAAAACAACTTCATAAGCAAATTTAAAAGATTTAAGACAAAATATTTAGACATTTAGAACTGTTGTTAATCAAACAAGCAGGACTCTGTTTCAGAGGAAAACGACAGTTTTTAAATTTTATAGTAAAATAATCTACTAATTCAACTCATACATTTTTTATGAATACATAAAATATATTATGAATACAAAACAGAGAGTATTTTAGTCACATGAAGTCCATGATTTTATTCAGCATCAGGATTTTCTCCAGCCAATATCCTAGGGACACACAATGTTGGTTTTGTTGGTATTTCAGAAAATAATTTGACAACCAATTTCCAAATAATCAATTCATCCAGACTGTAAATAAATGATGGGCCAGGCTTCATATACTCATCACAATATTGTAATCCAGAGACCACAAGAAATGCCAGCATTGAGCCTGCACACAGAGACAGCTTGATCTTGATCAGGCATTATATGGACTAGAACTTATAGCTGGATGACTTTTAACCCAAAATTGAAATGAAGCAAAAAAGCATTGGATAGGATTGGTTACATTTGCAACCAACCATAAATGTAGCTGGTATATATATATATATATATATATATATATATATATATATATATATATATATATATATATATATATATATACATGTGAACTTGGTGGAAAATACACAGAGCTATATTATACTATACTATACTATACTGTACTATACTATACTAATAATGTATTTGGATAGAAATGATGGCAGCATGGGGTAGAGGGTTTTTGGGCCTTCACTTGTAAAAAACAAAAAGAAATAAAGAAATAAAGAAATAAAAAAGCTGCACAATTAGTGGTTAAAATGGCTAGGTTAGAGTGTTCTGTCTGTAAGAGAAATAGTATTCTTGTCAATGTTTATATTTTGCCACAACATTCACTCTGTTATACTTTCATTTAATGACCTGAATCTGGTGAATAATTTCTTAGTGATCTAGAATTAATCTTTTGAAGTGTTTTGCATAAACGTGGGCAGATGTGCAGGCAGAATACTCAATAAGCACATGACCAACATTAAAAAATGGAAATTCTACACCTCTGCACAGACTCATGTTTTATGTTAAAAAATACAAAATTAATTACCATGCAATACTATTCATAATTTAATTATTGTAAAAGACTGAGACCACGAACGAGAGAGTCTGAGGACAAGGAATAAATATATAAACTATTCATAAAGCTCCGGTTCCAGAGCATTTCAGTCTTTTCAGAAAATTTTAACAGTCTTGTTGTCCCTGTATTGTTGTTATTTCTCTAGATTTTAAGAAGAATATTCCAGGGTGCAGTTCAGTACTGACTGTCAGGTCAGATTAGACAGCAAGGCTGCACAGAGACAGCCTTCGTACAGTATCAATATTGTGATGGTTGAGGAGTCACCCTCCCATACGTCTCCTTCAAGAGCACAGACAATTGGAAAGACGAGCGTCACAAGCCTGACACCACCGTCACTTCAAGGAATCCCTTTCAAGAACAAGTCAAACCCCAGCTGACAAAGCAAAGCTATGCAACAGCAAAAGTAAATAGCATCAAACACTGCGGGTATTCCCCCTTTGAATAAAAAGAAAATCCACCGTATGGGTGAAAATCTAAAGCTGTGGACATTTTTTTATCTTTGGGAATTTTTTTTTTTATAGATTCTTTGTGGCTGGATGTGTGTGATTTAATATTATCCATAAATCAACTTTGAACTACACGGATTGCTGACAAGAGCATTGTGGTGTTCTTTTTAGTCAGCTTTTCTTATCATGAAACTTGTAAGCCAAATAAAAAAAATACTCAAATAAAAAATTGTGTTTAAAGACATATCATCAAGTGACACTATTCAAAAACTCAAACTGAACCAACACTTCAAAGCTTGTAGCCCCGTTTGATTGATTAAGCCTCTTTTTTCTCTCCACATATCCACTCTACACTCGATGGCCCTTATTTTAAACAATACCCCCACTGCTTTTACTCCTGAAGTACACACTTATTTTGACATCTAATTTGGCCCTGCTGCTTGTGAAGCCTCTGGATGGCTGACCTGCAGTGTGTGTACGAATCAAGGGCAGGATTAGAGACAGCGCGATGCAAACACAGGGGGCATTGTTTGTGAGGCCACTTAAGACCTCCTCATACATGCTAAAGGTCCAGACAATAAAAACAGACGAGAGGGAGAAAAATGCATGGCCCGAACCCTGCGGTGATTACTAGATCAGCATGGCTTTGTACAATTACCATCACTTTGAATTTTAAATGGCCATTTAAAGGGCAGCAGAGCATCTTAGAAAATTAGGCTGGAGCCTAATTAGCACACTCCAACATGACAACCGCTGAGCTTTCAGCCTGGGTAAGCAGCCCAGTCAAGCAAGAGGAAGTGACTGAAGGACTGGAGAGCCATGGCATGGCACCCTGTCTACTCATTTGTGACTTTCTATTAAGCTATATTATTGTTTTGCTCTCAATATCACATTCACTCACACACATGTAAATACATAGAGAAACTTACTCATTTATTTTACAGTATATGCTGCTACATTCTGTGTGTAGTTTTATTTCAATTAACAAATCAAAGTAAAGCTTCATCTAGTGGCAAAATTTCTAATTGTTTTATAATCGTCTGTTATAATTACAGATAGAATGATCTGCTGCTATTGACATTCAATGTTCAGAGGGAGAAAAGACACACTGAGACGCTTTCCAGGCTCCTGACTCCAGTTCATTCACTACTTCTGCACTCATTCTGCCAGCAAGATCGAAACTCAAAAATAACAACAAAAAACTAAAAAAGGGAAGCCTCCATGGTGCTGAAGAGATTTCATCAGTATGGGTTTCTTTCTGTGCACTTTGAGAGCTATAGAACACAGTCTCACAACCATGAGTCTCCATTATGGCCAGACAAAAGACATTAATTCAATTTTAGCAAAATGTGAAAGAGGGGGATTTCAAACGTCATTCAGGCCTTGACAATCGTACTGGATTTAATTAACCTAAATCATCTCATTGTAGCTGATGACAAAGAGGTCTGAGAATGAATCATTCATGGGTCATTGTTCTGTGAGCTCATTCTGTACAGCTCAGTCAACGTCTGAGCTGAACTGTCAATTGAGGATAGAGAAGTAAATGTCTGACTTGCAATGACGGCACTTTACAAGCACCTGAAAATGTAATTCCTGTCTGTTAGGTCACAGATCCCAATGTGTATCTACATTAAAACTTCTGCAGCACATTTAAGTTTCTTGTGACTTAATCATTAGCGCAGCTTTAGATCACATTGAATATGCTTTCAGGTATCGTCCTGTTAAACACTAAAGTTTTAGGCATTAACTACCACTCAGTTTTTACTCCATAGCAATCTTCTCACAAGACCTTGCTTTATCTAAGACGACAAGATCTCATATTCTGGTGCTCACTGTAATTGACAAAGCCCAGACGCACTTGGGCAGAGCGCATTGAGCTGCTGTCGCAGCAAAGAATACAAATTCATTCCATATCTGAAGCCCTCCAACAAAACTTTCCAGCCAATTATTTGGCTCCTTGTAAATGATAACTCTGCAGTCACTCAAGCATAAAACAAGACGATGAAGACGAGTCTTATTCTCACATCATTTCATTCCATTTAATTGACAAGCTCTCAGTCCGCTGTTAAATTTAGAAGATTACAAATATGAGCTGAATCTCGAGCACCCAATCCACCAACCATAATCACATGCAGCGCTGGTCACAAATTAATCTGCATATTTTAATAAGCCGGGTGTTACAGGGAAGGTATATGCAGACATTTAACGGATTATCATACGCTGTCCCTCGTGTTCAAAAATTGAATAAATATCTGTAAAGCAAATGCATAGGAATGTGCAATGATAACACAGAGCTTTGCTCCATTCTTTATTAACACCCTCCCTCTCTGCACGTTTTTCTGTCTCATTCACTCCCTCAATCCTTTTTCCCAGTGTTCAGCTGGGATTCAAACAGACCTGAGCAGAGCCCATCAGCACTGCTGGTTCATCTGTTCTTCTGCTGATTAAAAGTCCATGCACTAATCAGAGCAAAAGCTCTTCTGAAGCTTCTAATGCTCATGGGTACTCACTTCCTTTTCTTACCTGGTAATCTTAGCCATTAGTTTATCTTCCTAAGGGATGCAGAACTTTTTACTTTTGCAGAAAGGATAGTATACAGGTGAAGTAATTCTGGACCTTATGTATATTATAGAAAAAAGTTGCTCTAGATAATAAGCTATAAGGATTTACCGCTATTTATCTTATCATAAGAGACAAATATTACAAAACATATTAGACACTCACAAGCTACATACATATGGATACCTGCTCACATTGGTTTCACTCCTGGTAGCCAGCTGTCCAATTTGGTCCAGTTTGCCTATCATAGTATTATATTCCAGATATTGGCTAACAGGAGTGGACCCTGATGCCGTATGCTTTTGTTGTAGCCCAACTGAATCAATTTGTAATGCTTTTCTGATCACCATGGGTGTAAAGAGTAGCTACTTTTAGTATTGCTGTATTGTACATTTGATATTTTTGTGACCTTTTACTTAAGCTTTAAAGAATGCTGTGCATTAAAATTCCCAGGAGATCAGCAGTTTCTAACCAGCCACTCTGGCCAACATCCATGCCACAGACAAAGTCATAGTTTTGCTTATTCTGATGTTTGATGTAACCATTGACACATTTTTTTTGGTCATTTACACTGAGTCTCTTCCAGCCTTGCTTTAATGTGTTAAACATCAAAAGAAAAAAGTACATAAAGAAAGCCAGTTCTGTGATGAAATGATTTGTCAGTGTGCTATATTGCCACTCTCCCTTCCCTTACACTGATAGGATGAATAGGACGAGAGTGAGATGTGGCTCGTAGAGGTGGTGCTGATGGACAGAGCACAGGCACGATGGTGTGTCTGGATCTCTCGCATGAGCTGCAGGAGGAGATAAGGGCAGCTGTGTGTGTAAGCTGGGATCTAAATAGAAGAAAAGGTCAGCAAAACGCATCAGATACTATCAGTAGCCATCACTGGGCTTACCACCTCTTTAACACCAGACACAAGTCACCTCCTGACCTAAGGATGAACCCGAGACTGTTATAGGAAGGAACGCAAACACACACTTGTACAGAAACGTTAAAACTCATAAAGACATATTACAAGCACTGGTACCGTATGAAAATATGACATGTTCATACAGCAAAAATCTAAAATGAGCTCAGTTCTTGCAATGAACACAGCACCCCAGTCCTAACAAAGAGTTGTCACATTTTACCCATATCTCAAAGCAAATACTATCAAATGGCAAAGAAGGAAGTGAAAAGTACTTTTATCAGCAATCCACCACCTAACCTGAATTGTATCTCTCTCTTGAAGTGGACTCACACAGAGAAGAATTCCTTAATCTGATTTCCTTCTGCAAAGCAACCACACATTTGTGGTTGATTTGTGTGGCTTGGGTTTTAATACTGTTTTATCTCCCTCAATCTTATTATTTGGTTTAATACAAAAACAAGTGAGTGTGTGTGTGCACATGTAAAAAAAAAACAACCTTTAATTTAAATGAACAAACACAAGTAATCTGGCCTTAGAATCTATTTTCAACAGCGTTGCAAATATGCCAATAATAAAGGTAGGATTTAGTAATTTTGTTATCCAGGCATTACTGGCTTAGTCTTAGAGTAAAGCTGTTTGGGCTTCTTGACAGAGTGTGCTTTCCAGACACAGTAATTTGGAGTTAAATCACATTAGCAAAATGACTAATGATAAATAAGGCAGAAGAAGAATTAGATTACTTTTTAATTGAGAAGCCTTAAGATTACACTACAAATCTTGTAGATTACAATACACAGGCAGCCTACTTAGAAAAATGAACAACACCTTGAAGTAAATAAAGAGTAGAAAATAATAAAGACTGGCACTTAGACTGCAGTTGCCCGGGTCATGGTATTCTAATAACCTTCCTGCAAACCTAACTCACTTCATAAATTAATCCCAGGCCACCCCTCAAGCTCTCATTTGTCCTTAATGGAAAAAGAAAAATCCACTGTGTATGTTTTGTTTCAAATATATTTACATGTACATATAGATGTCTATGAGTGTCTTTTTGGATACATTTGAAGAATCTGTCTCTGTGTGTATATGAAGAATGTTCAGGTTGGCTGAGTTAGCTGTGGCATGGTGAGGAGCTGATAGGATTGACTTCCTGCCCTGTGAAATTGTCTCCACAGTCTCAGAGACCATTAGAGTCAACTGTAAAGCTCTACAACACTGACATCCTGATATTACATCAAAACTGTGTCACAGCCTGTCCACACCTATCTATAAGTACAGGCTGACTGAGGTCACATGATAAACAGAGGCCATTTGGACAGTGTGAGAACTCCAGAAGGCGATTTCCAAGTGCTATGGATTTTTTAAAAGGACGCAAGCCATTCACATCTGTAAAAAATAAACCTTGCTTGTGAAACCTTTAAAATGACAGAGAAATATCTTTCATCTTAAGAACCAGACAAAAACAAAACCTACTGAAAGTTTCTTCAAATAAACTCAACAAAAATGACAGTCAAAACAAGGGAATTGCAATGGCAATAGACAAAAGCATGTCATTTCTCAAGAAGGTACATAAACCATTATGGGTAAGCCAGGGTGAGCTATGCTTTAAAGCTGAGAACTTTTAAAGTATAATGTAAGGGGGGGAAAGAAAGAAGAAAGCTAGAGCTATTATCACGATCATTGAGTGGAATAATGGGACAACAAAAAGCTGGGTGGGTGGGTTAGAAACACACTGACAGAGAGGACTGCCTAATCGACTAAGCCTGTCCAATCTCTGTCAGTGACCCAGAAGTCTGTGTTCCCCACGCGCCCTTTTACCCCCCAATGAGCAAACCAGGCGAGCATTAAACACTCAAACGTGTCCTTAATCGCCTTCTTAAATGCCTGTAGTGCCTTCTTAAATGCCTGTTCTTTCAACAAGAAATCTGTGCAGCAAGGTGAAAAAAATGTATTCTTACTTCTGTTAGGGTTAAAAATACCTTGAGTCCATATTCAACCATTTTTGTGACAAGCTATTAAATAACATTTTCTCATTCTGATGATATGAAATAATATAAAATATTGTACAATTACTCACTGTGCGATTTGATTAATAATAGATCTACAGTTGATGCCTTTATACCCGGCCACCCCCACCCCTGGTATAGATGACATTTTAATTCCTGTATGCATAGATTTTGCAACAATTATTGGTTTAGCTATGTCTAACTACATTTATTGTATATGTACCCAAACACAGCTCTATTTATATACTTTCTTTCTTTTCTTTCTTTTCATGTACATATAAATAGAGCTTGAGCACCTGTGGTGACCTATTTCTGTGTGGTGATTGTCTCAGGAGGGGCAAAGCCTCAAGCCAAGCAGAAGCCGTCTACATTTATTAGCTGAATTGTCTCCACATAATTAACATGATCACATCAACATAGTCACAGTCATCTGTATTACATTATGGAAAGTGAGTGGATTTTTTAGGATTATTGTCGAGGGTTGTTGAGTAAAATGTATTATAGTAATCTAAGATTTTTTAATTGCCAAGTAGCCTAGACTTCAGGTTAAGACCTAAGCCACAAGTCCTAAACACTTAAACATTATTAAGACAATTGTGTGGGATTGAACTGTTTTCCTGAAACAATAGTTTGACTATGTTACGCAATTCTTTGACATCGACTTTAAGTGTCATTATGGTGTGTTTCTTATGCAATATTACCTCAAACAAAGAGCAGTATTAAGTTTTAATTAACAATAATGTGTCGTTCTATTGTTTTAGAGGTTAAACACCATCAGTCGGCATTTTCTGTCGCCATATATTTTCGGGATTCAATGCAATTGCATATGAAAAGCCCAGTCTCTGAAAATTCTGGCAAAGAACGATAAATTAAACCCATGCCATGCCTCTGAGTATGGTGTGCTTTGTGTTTAAGTTGCCAAAATTTGATTATGACCCAAAGCATATAATTTTATCTTTAAATAAATATCAAATGACTTACATATATATCAAAGCAAATCAGACATACGAAAAAACTGTTTATTGGCTTTTTTTTACATTCCTAAGCAATAAGCAAGCATTTTCTACAGTATAGAAAAGCTTGTAAGCTTGTGCATGTCCAGACAGCTTAAGAGGAAGCTGCTATCTGTACAGTACTGAAAAAAGAGAATGAGTCGCTACTGATTTATGTGGCAACATTCTCCTACTGTGCTTTTTAATTACAGTGGAAGAACATGGAGGTGAGTTGTGGAGAGCCACGTGGGTGGCTGGGCCACGGTGAAACAGTGTTATCATATAAATACCCCTGCACTTTTGACTCCAGGAAGCGGCTTCCTGAGAAGTGGGCCTGAGTCACAGAGAGGTCTAATTTACAGTAAATGGGATGGGTGGACATGCCTCTCACACATTTCCCCCTCCATCTTTTCCTTTCCTCGCCTCCATCCCTGCCATACATACACTCAGTTCCTTCTCTAATTTTAGGTCGGATATCTCACTCCTTGACATGTTTCAAGGCTGATTTACACCTCGGCCACAGGCACAGCTGTCCCCGCTATCACGAGATGTTCCCTTCCAATGAAAAGTATCATTAATCCTGCTCCATAAAAAAAATCATCCACAAAAGTGTAATAATTCAGACAACGCAGCAGTCGTACATGAAAAGATACAGCACTTAACTAGTTTGTTCTTACATGTGTTGGTTTAAATTATACCTCCTCATACCACAAAAAGAAAATAAATTCACAAAGAAATTCTGCATAGAGCAATTCATCTGACAACCTTCCAAAACAATTAGAGTTAAAAGACAATAACAACACTTTCAATGCATGCAAAAAACTAAAGAATGACAAAAATGGTCTTGTCAATCAACAGGGCTGTATTGCTGAAGAGGGAAGAGAACTGAGTTTGGAATCAATAGATTAAAACAAAGGCTCTCTCGTCCACCGCTTTCTGCCTACATCTTCACAAACACTGCAATTACACTGTACTCCTGTAAAAAAGATGCAGAAAAATAAGACCCTGAACAGATTCTTCATATATTTTCTTAGTTCAGAATACTCAAACGGCAACATTCAAAGCTACCAAAGTTTAAAAAAAAGAAAATAGCACAGTGTTATGAAGGAACACATATTTTTTTCTGTTTCTTAAGAAAGCACTGAAAGTCTTATGTTTAAACTTTTTTGTGTTGGCAGAAAGCAGAATTTGCATTACCATTTTAATGCAACACTGCTTTTCCACTGGAAGAGGATAATCTCTTGTTTCCCCTAGTGACTTCTCTGCACCCGCTCTGCTGCTAATTTATTACAAGAGCATGTGTGATTAGAAAAACCCTCCTAGATTACTATATCACACAAATGCTATAATTAAATTAATATTGGATGTAATAATTACTTGGTGGATTCAAATTTTTCATACATGCAGTTGCTTTGTTGCTAAAACCATTAACATTTGTCTACTGCAATTAACAATTTCTTTAATGAGATTCCTGTGTGTGTGTGTGTATGATCGTGTGTGTGAATAGCATAGAGAAAGCGAAAGAAAAATAAGTTTTCCTTCAGTCTGTTCTCTTATGTCTCATAGTAAAATTGTAATGTAATAAAATAGAGGAAGAGACAATTGAACAAAACAAAAACAAAATGGTTTATTAGTCAACCCCAGGTTGAAGAAATATTTTTGGTTCAAAATCTGTTTAATCTCATTATGATACTGTGGCATTATCTCATTGTGGCCATATTTACCACTCATTGACACAGTTTCTGCACGTCGCATGCTGAGCTAAGCCGGTTATTATGAGAAGACCAGGTGTCAGTTCTAAAACGCATTTGACTGGCAGGTGCTACAGAATAGGCTCGTGTAGAGAAACAGCGAAAGAGAAAGAAAACCCTCTTTCTCCTTTTCTAAACCCCACCTAAACAAACCGGAGGATGGCGGTGAGATAGAGGCACTCTCACACCCACTCTACTGTCAGGCGAGATGGAAATGTTCCTGCTTTATCGAGGAGTGTAATTGCTGTCTTGTTTGGTTAAGAGATTAGGAGGCTGAAACTCTTTGTGTGGTCTTGCTGATTGGACAAACAGGGAGCAGAAAAACTCTAGAGGTACTGTTCTTCAGGCTCCATGCCCAGGAGAAAGAGAGAGAGAACTAGAGAGAGGGAGTAAATTCAACCACAGGAGGGCTTCACAACTATTTTGGACAAATTTCCATTCAGAGCTTTCCAATGTATACACTCTTCTCTAATTTCTATATTTCCTTCACAAGCCTTGGAAACCCACACACACACACACACACACACACACATAAAGGGCTGTCTTGTCACTGTGCCTGCAATCACCGTGGCAAAGCTCAGGGATCATGTTTGATATTGTCAGATGGCCTGGAAAATTAAAAACCCAATTAAAGGAGCTGTGCAGGGGTCGACTTCTCTGCATATCAAAAGCCCTCCTCTGGCTATTCGGCACAAATTATATCCCTTAACAGCTCACTTTGCCCAGGATGCAACCCCACAGCACTTAGGGAGTAATAAGAGCTTTCCAGCTCAAGACTTGCTTCAAATATAAACCTCTTCAGAGGCAGTGAGAAAAAAGGAAGGTCGTAATCAAACTGTCATTTTTAGCACTTTTCTACCAGCTAACCTCATACAAAGGTCTTGTGGGAAAGAATTAATTTAGGAAATCTGATGGAATAAGAAATGAGAACAGCAGCATATTTGTTCTGTCTTACCGCAATGACTCTTTTTTCTACCAAGAAACATGACATTTAGTCACTTATTTATTCTTCAAGCTAAATTTAAAAAATCACTAAAAATCTCTTATGTCCACTGGCTTTTCCCCCCTGTGTGTTACCCACATTTCATTAATTCTTGTACAGTGCTGAGAAAGGACAGGGAGAAATGACCAGTCAGGCTTAATGGTATTCGTCTCGCTGTGGGACATTAATATTCAGCCTAATGTTTCTGATAACAGGGCTTCGGGCCATAAAGATCTGGCAGGCCAGACAGCCTTATTAAGCTGCTGGAGTGGAATGATGCTCGCTCATGTTGGGGATCAAATGCTAGAATACACAAGCTGCTTTCTTTTCACAGCAACCTCACACATCAGGCTCAGCCATCAAATACTACTGTACTACGTTTTCCAACTCAAAGTGTTTCAGCATGTCAGCATATTAGGGTTTTCAATAGCACATTATTTTATGCTCAATTTTGCTGTGTCTTAATATATTTTAAATATGTGTTTCTTGTGACATAAAACTATAACTTTACTGTAATATAAATAAAACTATTCTACATCAAAAGGCTAGTATAGAGTATATGCAGTAGTCTATATGCAGCATACTGCTGCATATGCTGCACAGTAAGAAATAAGTCTTAAGGGCTATCAAAATGGCCCTCTGTCTTTTTACTGCTCTAATGTTCTGTGTCTCTTTCAAGCAAGTCACAAGTCTTCAACTTCAGGCCTTTTAGCTCCATCTCATTTACATCTAATGACATGATAATACACATTAGCGGACTATTTTAAATAATTACATCCTTACAATCGTTCCCCTCTCAACCTCCTCGCCTAAATGTCCTGTTACATGGCTTTTTTCAAACTTTCATATTTTTAATGGTAATAACACTGGAATGCTTTTCCCAAGGAAACAATATATAATAATATGTCACTGAGGGGAAAAAAAAGATTGAGCAATTTTCAAATGGTGACAGGGGTGAATAGGACATTAAGTTCTTTTCTCTGGTGGTGGTGGTGGGTATTTTTATCTGTCAGTTGACAGGGTTAGCTGTGAGCAGGTGGAATCTAAAGGCCGGCTCACAGAGATACGGAGTGACAGCTCACCTGTCAATGGTGCTCCAGCCTTTTAAAATAAGATCTATTTAATTCTGCTAAATTCTGAAGATCCAAGACATGAGAGGAGACAGGGGCAGAAATCTGGCTACATGGGCAAAACCTCTGTTTAAGAGTACAGCATTCCCATATTTACTTGGTAAGGAAAGGAGTGACTGGGGTAAAGGGAGGGGTTCAATAGTGGAGAGACAGAGGGGAAGAGTGAAGGACAGATAGACATAGATAGACAGGGAGAAAGAGAAGCTTGTTGACAGAGGCAAGTGCTTGACAGAATGCTGATCGCTGAGAGGGACATGAACCTTGTTACACAAATTCATGCATACCTAAGGTGTATATCAGAAATGGTGTTGTCAAGACGAGTACTATAAATTTAAAAAAATCCATGAAACCATGACCTTACAAGTTTAAGTTTTTATTCAGACTAATTAAGTAAAGTGCAATCATCATTTCTTGTAAAAATCAGCATTCAGTATATTTAAAGTATATTTAAAGCATCATTGTGCATTATTTTGCACAAGCTAAACACCAATGCTTTGTCAAATTGTTAGGAGAAAAGCAGTGAGTCACCAAGTACAAATAAAACACACAATAATATGACCACCTATTTATATCCTGTGTTGGAAATGTTTGTCATATGCACCAGTCGAGATGTGAGTGTGTATGGCAGGTGTGTATGAGCATAGGTTCATAAATAAAATAGGGATTTTTATAGTGTCACTATTGTTCATTTTCTCAGGGTAATATTTAGAGGGAAAGTCACCCATCTGGAAGAGTAAGCAGCTCTCCCCCATGAGCCTTTCTGAATCTATTCCTCACAGTTGCACAGTACTGGTCAAACAAATTCAATTACTGCAGCAGTATGTAAGTAATTTTATGTAAATTATAGTGTTAATGTTCTGCATCGCCCTGCTGCCGGCGATGGACTGTTTTTTTTTTTCTTCTTCCCCTCTCTTTCTTTTCTGGTGCTTCCTTGTCTAGCAGTCACCATCTGTAATGAACATGTACATTTTAAGAGACTAGACTAAAATCTATTCTGCTTTTCTTTCCTCTTCTCTCAACATGCTAATAAGTATTCACCCACTCGGACTATTTGGCTTGGGGATAGCTGTTGTTCAGGAATACAATAGAAGGAGGGGTTTAAGATGCATAGTCGCAATAATGTAAGCCCTCGTAGTGCCAAGCTGAAGATTTTTACTTTGTGGAGTGCTAACAGCCAAGTTTGCTAGTAACTTTAACATGAGCTTTATATCCATTTAGCTGTGAACAGTAGCAATTTCTAAATGCCTAAGAGTTTAACTTTTATTTCAAGTACTGTAATAATTTTATGCTTTGGGTCAAACTGCAGTGCTATTATGTTAAAATATTTTGTATGCGGTGTAAAATGCATTGACGGTCCAAATTTTTTTGCTGTTTCTCTCACACTTATATCATCCTCTCTGGATTCGACTCTGTCACACGGACTGAAATTTACACTTGCCTTTTTGTAATCTGTAAAACTAAGCAACGTATCCTTGCATTTCATTAACTCCCAGCTAATGACATTAGTGACTCTCCCTAAAGAGGCTGATGATGGAGTGGTCCTGGGCATGGTGCAGAAATTAATTTTGTAAGGTTAAACGCTGGAACTAACTCATGTTTCAACAAAAGCCCCTACCCAGCAGTTACATTAAGTGGCATAAATACTATCAGATCTGTCTGAAATTTGGTGAATCCTACATCAGCATTCTGCTTTTTTACCTTTTCTGTCACTATCCCAGCTCAGTTAATCCACTGTATATACTACAGCAAAAAGAATCAATATTATTTTAAATAATGTGCTAAATGCATATCTGAGCGCATAGAGCTGTAAAAAAAAACCCTGACGGATACATTTAGAGAGAAGTGAAAGAGCGGTGATAAAGAAATGATAGTGTGAAGAGACAGCTGATGAAGAACTGTATAACTTCATTATAAGAAGGGTAAAAAGTGAAATTTTTGTACCGTCTGATCCAAGTTTTCTATGGCAAGAGGAGTGCGAGTAGAAAAGCTGTAGTGATAATAGGTTTGATACATTTTATGGCAAAAAAAATTTGATCATGTTAATGAGGTGGCTTCTATGGCTCATGCATTTTCAAAGAGGTATTTCCTATGTATTAGTTTAATTACCAGTGATGAGAAAACTAACTGAATTTGCTCTCATGAGTTCATTTGAGCTCAGTGAAATTACACCACATGCAAGAGAGGAAATTAGCCAGTCTTCCAGAGAGGGCTCACGCCTGATTTGGTCATAGCTGCTAATTGGATGATCATTTTCATAAAGCCTTTCAAATGGCTGGAAGTGTCTGTCCTTCACTTCCCCCTCTTTCTATCTCTCTTTAAAAAAATAGACTCTGTGGATAGGAAAATGAGAATTTAAAAAAAAAATCAGAGGATATTTTAAATCAAAAGTCCACAGGTGTAAGAGACTCATTTTCAAGCAGTTCTTGTCCCCCTAATTAGCCCCCTCAAGTTGTAACAAGGACCCTAACGAGAGTGCCTTTTTCCCAATAATAATCGCCATGGATACCTGCAGGGTGAGATCTCACCACTGTTCCTCATCCTGTCAGCCAAACTGTGGCGCACTGGGGCTTAATGAACCTGAAAACAAGACTGGGGGTGAGCACACCAGCCAACCCTGTGTGTGTGTGTGTGTGTGCGTGTGTGTGTGTGTGTGTGTGTGTGTGTGTGTGTGTGTGTGTGTGTGTGTGTGTGTGCGTGTGTGCGTGTGTGAGTGTGTGTGTGTGCATGTGTGAGTGTGTGTGTGTGTGTGCGTGTGTGAGTGTGTGTGTGTGCGTGTGTGAGTGTGTGTGTTTGTGTGTGTGTGTGTGTGTGCTCAGAGCATTGCATGTGTATGTGTGTGTGTTCCTCTCGCTTAATCGAACTCCATGTGTGTGCACAGCTGGATCAAACAGCATAACAGAGTGTAATATAAAATGAAAACTCAGCAATAAGGCTTGAAACGATACAATAGCAAAAGAGTCTAGCATGCAGATTTAAAACAATAACACCCCCTATTTGCAAGGTTTTTACTGAACTTCTCTTGACCCATTTTATTGGTTAAATGTTATCATAAAAACCTTTCAAGTGCCTTTTCATTCTGAAACCTCAGCTAATTGTGTCATTTCCTTGGATAAACATGTGATGTATGTTTTCATTCACTTGTGTACATTTACAGATTCACACTGCTATTTGTTGTATAAAGTAAATAATGGTCACCCTTGAATAAAATTAAAGATAACTTTATTTGAAATTTTTAAAGGAACAAGTACCTGATTGAATAGCCACTGAAGTACATTTATTTCGTAGCATTTTGGCAGATGTCCTTATCCTAAACGACTTACAGGAGTGCTTTGCAGTCTCTATCAAAAACTCATCGTCATGCTAGTTCACTAGGTCAGGCATTAATAGTACTATCAGTCTGAAAAAAAGGAAGTGGCCATTAGTACAGTATGAAAAAACACAAGGCAAGCCTTCTTAAATAGCAACGTGCTAATTTAAGTACTTTGTGAAGAGCCTTAAAGTACAAAAAAAACAAAATCACAAACTCTATTGTCAAGCATGAACTTTATATCTTCATACACTAATACAGATGTCTTACAGTTTATGGCTAATCTTATCCAAACATTTGTACTTATTGTTTTAGTTTCTCTAGGTGAAGACTGTAATTCTATAACACTTTTGCATCTGGACTACTAGGTAAACACAACTTTCTTTTCATCTCAATCTAGATGTTTGAGTGACATGGTGATTTGATGACATATCATATATTTATTTACTTTATTTACAAGGTGATGCTTTGGATGCAGTAGAATACAGTTTTGCTGTTTTACAGCTCCAGGGTCCTTGGTTTGATCTGTAGCTTGGGTTACTGTTTGTGTGAAGTTTCTCTTGTTTTCCACATGTCCATGAGGGTTCCTCAGGTTATTAAAGTTTCCCCTTACCTCCCAGAATTTGTCCCTCTTTGTGAATTAATGTGTGTGTGATGGACTAGTGTCCTATCTAGGGTGTATTTCCATCTTACGGCCAGTCTTCCTAGCATAGGATATTATAAACTAAGACTTAAACAGTTTAAATTCTAAGACTTTAAACCAGCTGTAGCGGTCATTATAATGGAATTATAATTTAATAAGGATGTGAGACGGTGCCCATTGGTTTACTTTATTCAATAACACACCATGTAGGTGAAACCAAAATCATTCAGAAACTGCTGGAAATGTTTAAAATACAGATGACTGAAAAACTTCAGAAAACTTTTCAGTGTAATTTAACTGATTAACTGTTTTACTGATTAAGGATTTTTTTATATTTTCATTAAGAAGTTAGTCAGTATAAACCATCACAATTAATCAGTTATTCAGTTTATAATCTTCAGTGACATTCGCATACTATACAATGTAGTATTCACAACTGCTATCTGTGTGCAGCTGAATATGAACAGGACTGCAGAGGAACTTAGCTCAGCAAAATGTACCTCAGTAGAAAACATATGAAGAACATCTACTTTGAAAATGCATGTCGAAGTTCAGCTACAGTAATGTTAACTGGCTATATTTAACCTAGTTAATCTGTTTTCTTTGCTAATGCCAGGTTAGACTATCATAGATTCTAGTAGCTAGCATAACTCGAATACTAGCTATTAGTAAATGTTGGTTATTTACAGAATATTTTCCTTCTAGTTAATTTATTAGCACAGTATATAACATATAGTGTTAGTCATGGCAAGCAAAAATTATAGAGGTTGTCTTTGAATCCATAAAACCTTGAAAATGTAAAAATTTCACAATGGAAATTTTTATCTTAAATATTTGAGGACATTTATGGGCACATGTTTAGCTAGATTCTTTATTGGTTAAGACTTTGACATGTTCTCTATGCTTTTAATTATGAAAAATTGTTTTGGTTCTTTTTCTGCATGATGGATGCTGGTTATTGATTTTTCCATACTGTAGTCACTTTATATACTTTTCAAAATGTTTTTTATGAATAAAAGCCTGTAATGACATGCTTACACTATGCTTTAAACACAAGCTTGTTAAACAATTTTAACATTAGCCTATCTAGTTCACTAGGGAGGATGTTAGCATCTCAGCGGTTTAGCTGAATGAATCACTGAGTGAATATTTGTTGGTTCTGCTGATCATGAGAAATTTTAGTCTGAGCTCAGTGACTTGTATAAGAGTTATAATGATGAATCTGCACTGCAATCTATAAAGGAAGTTTGCACATGCTAGCAAGCTAATTTGACAGGATTTCTCAAAAGGATATTTAAGCCATATAAATCAATTCTAGTGCAAAAACAATAATACATTTCAGTCCTTGATTAGAAGGCAGATGATGGTAGTATGTTATATTTGATATAACAATTTCAAATCTAACTTAATTTTATCATGACAGTCCACCTCAATGAAAATGTAAACAAAATAAAAACAAATAAACAAACAAACAAACAAAAAAAAAAAAAAACAACTAAACAAATAAATGTTTTAAACCTCACTGATTATGTTTTAAAAGGTTTAAATTCATAACTGCGGTGTTTTTTTTATACATGAACAAGAGTAGAATTAGCCCATTTTTAAAAGTTAATTAAAAAAATAAAAACATATAGAAATATTACCCTCAAAATACTTTTGAGGATAAACATACTCACTGTTCCCTGAACTGAGGAATGTATCTGCATATAATATAATTGCATTCACACACACACACACACACACACACACACACACACACACACACACACACACACACACACTCACACACACACAGGTAAGTTAAAAGGTAACATTTTACTTGGCAAATTGCACATTTATTTCTTTTTTATTGCCAAATTATTGTCTGAGCTGATGGTCACAGAAATAGCAAAATATTTCTGCAATGTATAGACTACTTATTTTTGTGTTTGTGTGATTCCAAACATAACAGCTACAGATCAAATTATCCTGGAAAATTATTGCTGAATAAAATAAAAGTGTTAAGCCAGTTATGACAGGAAGATATGTGGCAGCAATGATTCATCTGAGTGATGCCCAGACTACAGGATGGAATGGATATAGGCATGACGAGATACTGAGAGAAGAGAGAAGGAGAGAGGCACAGATGCGGCTGAGCCCCAGGCGAAAAGAGTCATTATTGGGCAAATTGCTCCAGTGGATATGTAGGGAGAGGGATCCTTATGCTGGGGTGTCACTGATATCCCAGAAAAAAGCAGAGAACATCTGGATATGTGCCACTCTCTTTTCTGACAACAACCCACCCAGGCTGGTCTTCCCTTTTAACTAACTAGCTTCTGCACACTTCATTCTGCACTGTTGAGGAGGATAAAGAGGGATAAGGCATGCTCTCTAAATTATGCTCTCTGTAGGATTAAGTGCTTAAGTAAACAGTGAATATGCAGAGTTAAAACAGAGGCTGCTAAATGCACATGGCTCATCTTCATTCTCCCTATCGTTGCCTCACAGTTGCTGGATTTACAGAACACTGAACAAATTGGAGGATTTCATGCAACTTAGCAGTGACAAAAACAAAATCAGTAGCGTGCCACCCTTTCTGTGTCAGAGGTTATTTAAGGAAAATATATTTTGGTTTTATTTTTAAAGCTTTTCTCTGTAATGTAAAATATAAAGTAAAGGAAGACTTAAACTCAGAACTAATGCAATGAGCTACATTTTAGGGGCTGAGGATTTTGATTGCCGGATACGTGGTTTGATTGCTGACGTTTAGCATTAAAAAACAATTAACAACAAATCAACGAAGAACAATCAGGAAATGCAAATGTCTAATCTGAATTTATTCTACATGAAGGCAAAACCAGTGCTCTGGAATTGGTCTCTATCATACATTAATGGTTATTATCTGTTATGAGGAGAAAAAAAGATTGTGGGTGCTAAGTATCAACCATCTGGCACCAACCCAAGCTAGCGTGCCACAGAACAATTGCATTCATTAGGTTAATTTATCATGGTGGTAAGCTCAATTTACTTTTGCCTCCGTGAGAGTAACTCATTAAGATTCTGCATGGCATTTCCTCAGGCCCACTTGTGATCATTCACACTAAGTTCAAGCTTAAGGATCCATAGATAGCAGGCAGTCAGTGGGTTATCTGCCTGCTCTAAACTATCTAAATGGAGGAGGCAAGAAGGGGACGGATTACAGCAGTAAATGAGTGAGAACAAGAGATTTTAAAATGCCCTTGGAGGAAGAGAGGAGAAAGACAGAGTAAAAGAGAGAAAGGAGCGGGCTCCCAGCTGACATAATAGAGGAGCAGGGGCCGAGCCGAGGGGCACGTGACTAAATGTATTCTGATAACAGAGCAGCAGATGTCTTGCATGGAGGCCCTTTGTTGGCTGAGCAGCAGGAACCTGCACTTCTGTGGGTTCACTTCACACTGAATTCATTTGCCTGCCAGCTGCCAATTTAGACAGAGCGGACGCCGACTTCCCAGCCGCTCCTTCGGCATGTCTCAAAAATCCCAGTGAGAGCTGCAGTCTTTGCGTTGCACAACTCATCTCACAGAAAATACAGAGGAGACCAAAAGTTCACTATCGGTCTTTTCCAGGGTAAAATAGCCTGCAGACATGAATTTAATTCAATAATAGCTCATATAAGAGCTCATATAAAAGTTTATATAATAAAATATGTGATCTATACCGTGTTTCAGTTTCAGCACATGCCTGGAATGTTTTATGTGTGTAACTGCTTATACTTTTTACTTCAGAAGTAACTCATATCCCTTTTTCCAAGAACTAGCATAGGAAAGTGGACCATTCCTAGAATGGTCCTGATGTTCTGCTGTTTTCTATGAGCTTTCTATGAAAGTTTGTCTGAAATACACCACATTCAATGCAGTTAATAATAGCAGTAATCAAAGACCAAAGTCACTATATGACATAATCAGAGTAACTGTTTCCATGTTTGAAAGAATAAGCTGATACAGTCACACATACTGTACTGACACAGTCAACTCAACAGTCTTTGCATAAAGTTCAGCTCTGCACTCCCTGCCATCAATTCATTAACACCTTCATGGAAATAAATTCACACCCCAGTGATGTTAGCTGCCTTAACATAGCATGCGGAATCAATAAGCATCCTCCCGTAGCTCAGCTCTGCCATCATAGTCACTGAAAATCAGATGACAGCTGATTCTCAAGCTGATTTTAAGCTGATCTTAGATTTAAAAATATCTCACAAATATTAGTACTAGCAGCAGAAACTCTTAAAGCATTTAACTAATAAAGTTGGAGACATTCAAACCACTTAGGTCAGCTCGCTATATAATCTTTAACAGTTGTAAAACTATCCTCCATTGAACTTGCTGTCTCTTTACTCAGTGAAGAAGTTTTGTTTAATTTTTCTTAGCATGTTTCTTTCATTAGCCCAATTTCTCACAGCATGCTGAGAAAATTGACTGTAAGGGCATTGGTAAAGAGTCAGGAGCTCATTACTGTGCTTGTGTAACACATCAAGATGGGGGCTTTGTTCATTTCTGGAAAAGAGGATAATGCTTGTAACGGCAGAGATGAGCTGACTTTGCTAAATTGTTCTGGCTTTTTCCAGAACAAAAGCAAAAGCATACCCCTCCGTCTCATTTTGACATGCAAAGCAGAGAATATGAATATCCCATTTTGCAAGTTGGTGAATGATAAAAAAAGTTTTTGATTAAGGCAAGGGATGTTCTATTTCTCACACATACGAAAGCAGTGCATGGAGGGCAAGGGGATTAATCTTAAGGCATTCTTTTTACTGCCGCTCAGTGCTGCTGTCGTCCTCGTGCCTTGTGAATAAGTGGTGCCCTGTGAATAATGGTGTGTCCATCAGGCAGGAGCCCAGATGCAGATTGGGATTTTCTTGGGGGATAATGCAAGCAAGGGACAATGGATGATTCATAATGTACAGTTTTAGCCAAGCAATTTTAGCTCTTGTAAGATGGAGGGTATTAGAGCAATCCCATACCGCAGCACAGGGACATGACAGCAGCCATTGTCACACTATGTCTCAGAGGAAAGCTATCCTCAGGTTATAAATAAACGCACAATGTCTTTGAGACGCCTTATGTTCAAACACTTATATCAGGATTTTGGAAGTAGTTTTCATGCTGTGAATTACATATTTGACTAAATTTCCATTCTGCTTGAAATTGCAGTGCATGTAGGGTAACTTGGCTGACTGTGCCAGGAGTTCTTCGTACTCTGGGTGTTTGCATGTGTGCATGAGGTTTTGTGATAGTATAACTGAGCAGAACGGATAATAAAACCACTGACAGAGTTGTCTGGTTTGCAGTCGTGTGAGCAACATTTGTCAGTGTGGGATCTTGGGATTTAATGTTGGGCGTCATCCATCAGTGGTTCAATTTGATATTTAATTTAGACTTTTATGGGCCTTGGTGTGACTGATTCCGTTTCTCAGTCTAACATCAGTCCATAGGGATGAAGCATAAATTGTCTACGATTATAGAGAATGCTGGACAGTAGCCTTGGTCCTGACTTGGCCTATGTTAACAGCTTCATTTTCATTAATATATCAACTTGAGGCTACCATATAATGAAATTTAATTCAAAAAAGCACTTGGATATTTGTTTTTTGAGATACGCATTTAACAAGTAGTCCTGAAACATGGTAAAGTTTATGGTGTGTTTAGTGCTGAACTCATAAACATGAATGAATGTGACCACGAATAACAAAAGTTAGCTCAATCAATTAACCTGAACTTATTCATACGCTTCAGAAATATTATGCAAAATCATTTGGAGGTCCATAATTTATGGCTGTAGAAAGATCTGCAATATTCACTAAGGGTAATTTTCAAGGACCAGCACATAGCTTTATAAACTAATAATCTCCTAATAGTCCCTTTTAGTGTAATTTATAGGCTCTTGCATTAGCCTTTTTGTATTAGTAATTATTTCTAAAATACCAAAGAGCCATCTTTTCCTTCTTGGTCTTTCTCTGCTGCTGATTTATAGCTCGTTTTTGGCCTGGTACTGTCTTGTCGAGGTGTGACATTTCGAAATATTTATAGCTCTGGAACATTAAAGGCCTGACTCTGAAGGTGACCGGCTCCTCTTCCTTGGTTCCTTAATTAATGGAATCCACTGCTTGCTCTTCCTGCCTTATTTACCCACTCACTACTATTAGACGGGGTGACAGACGTGCTGTTAGCCAAAAATGCCTCAAAAACACACAATTTGCCATTCAGCAGGCTACTGGAGCCTGCTTCCACAGTGAAGTACCCAAGCTTTAATATTTTATTGATCCGAACTAAGCCTTCTGCCCAAAGTGGCAATTAAAATTCAATTAAACTGACTGAAAGCATCATATTAAATTTTAGGTCTTTACGAGCTCCAAGAAAAATGCCGCAGGACAAATTTCAAATATAATCACACCCTTTTCAAATGACATCTTTCCAGTTCAGTCTCCATAAAAGTGACACATTTAGGTATACTTCCAATATTTTTAAGTATAACCTTTTAATGAACAAAGTTTATAGCCTTTAAATCAATTATTATTGGATTTTTAACACAAGCCTTTGCTTTACATACTGCAGTAGAATTTATTAATATTTTGTGCTTTCACTCATTTCCTATTCACAGAAAGCTACTTTCTCATGAAGAGCTGGTGTGGACTGTACACGCAGTGGCGCAAACAGAGTAGCGTTTACTATGGCACTCAAAGTAAACTGTGAAATTCCGTAAAATTCAAATGTTCTTTTGCTTAGTTGAATTGAATCGACACTTGAATGTCATCATAAATGTGTCACATTGCAACCTGATCTTAATATGAAAATGATATACAATCACAGATTTACTTTAACACATGTGAGTCACTTAGGTTAATGTATCTTTCAGGTTCTCTCAAAACACATTTTCAGTGCTCTGTACCAGCCAGTTATAATTTAGTGTATTTACAAAATTATTTATGAACCACTTGATATTGCCTTTAAATAGGGGGGACAAAAACATGTAACATTCCTAACCATGGCATATAATCATGCTCTAATAACACATTTTGACAGATGATTGAATCAAATATGTGTGTATACTCCACCAGGGCAGTGACCAGTTCGAGCCATATTGATTGCTTAATGTTTACATTGCTGGTATTCTAATGGTGCATCTTCTGCATTCCTGTTGCTCTCCATACTGCATGTATATGTACATACTGTTTAACATTTGTGAGTGGTCAGTATTAAAAAGGCTCTCTTTAGATCTTACACATCCATACGCATTATCCAGTCATTTCCCAGTTCTTATAGCAACATAACAGTCCTCATTGCACTATAAACACATCCAATAATTCTGTACACAAATACATCATTCTTCTTTAACTTGGTTTCTAGTAATTTCTTGTTGAATGTAGAAAGGTGAACAGAAAGAATAGACAACTAATATATACATTATACTGATCGCTGCTGAAAGCTCAAATCTGAATTGCCAGAAGGTATATACTGTGTAGTACACCTTAGGTATATTATATGTATTTGTAGTCACATGTTTTAGACAGGAATTCCAGCTGTACATAAAATGTGCTTGTTCTAATACATTATTCTTTCTATAATAACAACTTAAACACAGAGACTTGTATGATGACACATACAGATTCTTTATTAAGAAAAAAACAGATATTTAACAGTTATTTAAGGAGCTTTGGGTGCTGGCGCTGTGATTTGTGAATTTTCTCTGTAGTGCAAGTGGTGTTAAACAAGTTGTGTCTGGTCAAATCATACTATCTTTTAATCTGGTTTGAGAAGCACCAAATAGATCAGTCAGTGTAACTAAATTGATTACAATGCCTGGTGTCACTTGTAGTCTGTTACTCTTGGTTTTGAAGTCAATTAATTAGTCTGGTTAATTAGTTAGTTATCTAGTTGGATTATTAATTAGTTATCTAGAAGAGAAATCTATTTGGCAATACTGTAGCACATTGCGGTATGTTCTCAAGTATGACAAGGTTGACTAAATGTCATTACAGTAATTATATTATACACCCCAAATTCAGCACAATCCATATTGGTTTGTAATCAACAATTTAATTGTTATTTATACTGCAATAAATGTGTTTGTTGCTTAAAATCCTCTTACAAATCTTCTCTTAAATCTTAGATAACTACTTTTAACTTGCTTTAAAGATAGCAGCAGAGTAACTGAACTGCATCTTACTAACATCAGTCTGTCGTTATTAGCTAAAAACTGAAGCAAACATGAACATTGCTTTAACTCAGTTACTCAACTAGCTGTTGGTGGAAAATCTGTTAAAGTAGGTCAGCTAATGGTTATGACCAGCAAGTGGTGCTTAGATGGTAAGAGAGTAGCTTTTTCAGCACATTATATCTAACACAGTTTAAGTTCTGTCATTTGTATTTGGCTGTAATAGGTTGAGGCATTACTAGTGAATCATTGTAGAATACGAATTTATCACCAGCTTTAGTGAGTGCATTCGTTAGGATTCTTCAATGTTTGGTTTTAGAGTGTGTGTTCAACTGATTTTTACTGAAAAGTGTCTTGGTTTTGGATTTAGTAGCACACACTAGTGGCATAACCAGGACTTGACTTTAGAGAGGTGAGAATGAAAAGCTTGGTATGGAACATGATCACAGGCTCCGTCAGGCAGCCAGGCTTTGACAATTCTTTTCAGGCATCTTAATGGTTAAAAGGGTGAAATAAGATGTGTGCAGCTTCTTGTTCCCCTCGTCACATCTCTAGCCCTGTCTCTATATCTCCTCTCGCTTTAATTTTGTTTGAGTATATGGCTCAGTCATCTTGGGTTTTATTGACTCAATCTCAGGGAGCACTGTCGCTCTCTATAATGCAGTCACTGCGGCTGCACATCAGGCGAGTTCTTGATTCTGTACTCAGTAATTTAAAGCCTTTATGGAATTGCAATTTCAGGGCTCAGTGCTTGTTTTTCTAAAATGTACTCAAGGAATTAGTTAGTCCAGCCACAAATCAGTTGAGTTTATGCACAGGCTGTAACACAGACTATGGCCTTGTGGTACATCGCTTCAAAAACAGCAGATGTGAAATTATGATAAAAATAACGAGGGATATTTTCCCCCTCTTCCTGGATGATCTGCTGAAGTAGAAAGGGTCATGGAGCGTGTTTACTTACCCTGTACAATACATTTAATGTCTCAGTCAGGGCCACTGACAAAACCTGATTAATGCCTTTCTCCCTTTCATTACAGATAAGAGTGGGACTGCAGTCAGGAGATAGAAAGCATGCCATAAATCTTGGCTAAAATGAGCAGTCAAATGATCACTCATCAGAAATGAAATCTACATACATTAACACTAACAGCCAGCCTGGTGTGGTCATAAACACGAGAGGTGAGTCTAATGTAGCGGGTGTGTGTATGGGGGGGTGTTCTAGCATGTCTGAGGAAGGGTGGGGGCCAGATATCCAGATATAAGGGATGAGGATGAGGGCGTTGTGTGTGTGTGTGTTTATGCATGTGTGTGTGTGGAGGGGGGTATTCTCCCTTAACCTGGGGAGGGCACACATGTTCCCTGCTCACCAGACGGCCCATCATTACTATAAGAACGATGAGCTGGGTGGAGGGGCACAGACAATTAAGAGGCACCATGGAAGGACATAATGTTGATCCATTCGTACAATTAATCAATGCATGTATTAGACAGCGGTGGCTGAAAACCACGTGCCTCTGACAAAATGATATTTCATTGCGTGTTTGGGAGCAGTAATATGCCTCTGAGGCTGTGCCGCAGAACCCTGTCATTTATTCTGTCTGGGGATTTGACAGCCTCCAACCTGGCCTCAGTGAAGCAGGAACATTATCTGTGCTCCTGAGTCGTTTTGCACCAGGGCTAAGCTTATGAATGACGATAATAGGCAGGCAGAAATGTAAGACTATGGTAATGTTCTTGGTCTCTCCCTCTCTGTCTTACTCTCCCAGCATCCTTTTTTCCCCTCATCCTCTCTTATAACTCCACTCTTATGAAAGCATATGCTGAGATAAAAAACATGCATGGGAAATTAAAAATAAACACATAGTTTGATTGCTCTTTGTTTTGGAGCTAAGAGGGAACAATTATATCTTCATAATGCAATGAAGCATTTTAAACAGATTTTTTTCTCGTTCTCTCTTCCGCTCACAGCTTGGCATATGGCAAGAACAGGATGAGCAGTCATCTTTGAAACGGAAATGAGACAGGATTTGAATTCTCTATAAAAGTATACATTTGAAACACACTCAAGACAGATGAGCCTTCAACTACATGAAAAGAAAGACAACAAAGTACAAAGACTTCAGAACTTTCTCCTCTTGTATTTTTTTATTTGAAAATTTGAGTTTATAAAATCCTACCATCTTTGTTAGTTTTATGAGATCACTCTTGCTTACGCATACACAGTCCCCGATGGAATACATCCTCCACCTCTGCAGTCAGTCTTAAAGTCTACTGATCCACCTGCATTGTGTCCAGCTTCATGGAAGAGGCACAAGTGTCCTGATTTTGAGCAAAAGCACAATATGTTCAGTGTTATTCTGAGATCATTTGCATGCAGGCCTTTGCATTGAAATCATCAGCTTTAACTGAAGCCCATATTGCTCTCAATATGCTCACATCTCTGATCACAACCAGGAGCTATAACAAATGAATGATAATTATGGACACCTTATGGGGAAATGAGTCATTAGTAGATTTGTCTCAATAACATTCTGGGCTTTTTAAACACAGAGCTCATAGAAGTTAGAAAATTGAATGGGGATATTCATTCTACGCCTCATTGAAAATAGAAGGTGCTGGATGATCCTTTGACTTCTGAACAGCAGTGATTTTACGCTGTGTTGATTTCAGGGAAAAATACATGAATAAAAGTAGAAAAATGCATTGCTCTGTTACTTGGCTGCTACAACAGAAAATTAATTTTCAAGTGCATAGCACATCTTTAGTTGATGGTTATTATAAGATGAGTGCCTACGGGACTTTGGGAGAATTTTGGTTGGAGTACTGAGAAGGATTGGATATGAATGTATGGGAGATGCAATTGGAATGTGGGGAAAACATTGAAAATCATGGAGTTGAGAATAGGATATAAAAGTAAGAGGTTCACATGTGTTTTCTCTACTAAATGACAAATATTACATAACATATTTTTCCATAGTTAAAGACTTGAAATACAGTTACCTATATTTACATGACATACATATTTAGACATCCTTTTAAAACCAGTATTATATGAATACATGATGTACTTCAATGTTTTGGTCCTTGTCTTTATAACTACCCATGTTTTGTTAGTTTAGAGAATTGAATTTTAAGTTTAAGATACCATTTCACATGGGAAAAGTCTTTCATTGAGAAGTGAAATAAAGCAAAGCAAGTGCATATGCATTGCAGTTCCCTACAATAAGTGCATGAATGAAGAAGTGTAGGAGTAGCACTTGTTTCATGAATATGTATAGGAAATACATTTATTAATTTGTTTGTTTGTTTGTTTGTTTACTACCCTGCTGTTAGAGACAATGAGGGTATGACTTGTTAATGTTGCTGTTGCTTATGTTGATGCTTATAATGTACCATATAAATATTTATATGTATTAGTAGATGGCCATTAGTAGCACTGGCCATTACTCATTCACAGCAGCAATTAAAATGGTGGCCGTTGAAACAGATCCTATGTGTGTGCACAGGACACTTTATTTTGGTACCCAACAATAGTATATTTACATCCTAGCATTCTGCTCATTTTTGGGAACCTTGTCACCTAAATGACTTAATTTATTTTCTTTTTATAGATAGCAAGATAGAAAGCAGGGAGAGAGAGAGAGAGAGAGAGAGAGAGAGAGAGAGAGAGAGAGAGAGAGAGATCCTTAAGGTTCAAGTGAGTTACATCACGCCACTAAAGCACCTTGAGGAAAGACATGTTGTCAGAGTGCATTAATCTTTCCACCATCTAATAGAGTTTCCTTTCATAAGCAATTTCACTCATTAGGGAGAGTGTGCACACAGAGAGGCAACCACAAATTAACAAGGTGAAAATATTCAAAGTTCATAGTAGATTAAAGACGGATTCCACTGTCCTCTATACACAAAATTGCAACCGAGCCAGTGCTTGTATCACCTGTAGATTATGTCACGTTAGATTACATATTTAGAATATATAATATATTTATAATTAATTTTAATTGATTAAAACGAATTTGTCATACTTCTTTTTCATTTACTCTAAATAGCCTACAGGACTCTTTCACTGAGTGGATAAAATACAGCTGCATCATTTCAGTGTAGTGTTTCAGAATATACTTTTATTTTATTTACATATGTCATTTTAACTGTTGTAACGATATCTGAAAACACTATTTTGCGATAGCTCAATCTGTTTAACACACATACAATATGTGATTTCTGATTAAAAAATGTTACCAATTTTTAGAATCATTTTTTTTATTCTAAAAAATGTATACTGTTTTTATAACAATGCATGTCAATTTTTTTCTAATATAATATAATAATATATTCATAATTATTATTTTAGCAATTTTAGCTTAAATGTAGCTATTTATTTGGTGACATCATCTATGTTCCTAATAGCAAATAGATTTAATAGGTTTATTATGTATATAAAATGTACATATTAAGGTTTAACCATTTGCCAGATTTGTGCCAAATACGAATTTCAGGATTTTTCTAATCTCTAAAAATAGAATTTTCATTATTATTACATACTGTATTTTCTGAGCATGCTTTGTCTATTTATTTAAAACCTAAACATTATTCACTTATTTCAAACAATGCTAGAAACTGTTTAAATACATCTTTCTTATTAAACAGTAAGAAGCTCAAGGTTCTTCTGCCTGATGTGTCTGTATAACCTGAGCAGGAGGTTAGCAGTATCTGTGGTTTCTCATAAAGGCCAGGCATGTGTTGGGGTTACTCTGTGGGACTCGTTAGATCACCTAGGCCTTTGAAGCCATTTATTCTGCCGCTGGCTGTGCCCTTGCTGAAGAGAGGTGCAGGCCAGTGGAGGGTCACAAACAAAACATTTTACACCTTCAGTGTAAAGAAATGTAACACGGCAAACAACAGGCCTTGCCTCTGAAAGCAGTTCAATGACCACAAAGGAAGTATGAAGGTTACGGGCTAATTTTGATCTCCACACATCCCTGTGGGTTTACAATGTTTGCTCAAAGCGAAATCCATGTCTCTGTGGATAAATTGAGAAACTGACTACATGTGCATGATTCTTTTTTTCCTTGCCATCTTCTCTAGGCAGATTTCCCCAACCTGCTCACCCACGAGAAGTCATTTTGCAGTTCAATCAGGCTTTCTAATAAACTGACCTGTGCTTTAATGACTAATTCATTGTCTCCTTTATTACCTTCATGGGCATAAACTGGATTAATGGCTTGAGCAAGGTTAAAAACAGAACCACTCTGCTTTTCCTCCATCCATTATCAATCATTCTTTAGCTTCTTCAAAGGAAAAGAGCAGCGGAAATTGAAAGAAAATTAGTCACCTCCTTGATAGCGGTAGGTGGGTGAACATCCTGTAGATAGGAAGAGAATATCCTTTGGTTTTACTATGGATTAAGCCAATAAGCAGCTTTTTTTTTTTGCAGAGCATTGAGCTTGTAACTGCAGGTCACTAAGAGATTACCAATGTACAATGGCCATTTTAAACCCTACCACATGTGACCAAATGTATTTGTAATATACATGCAAACTTCATATTTTCATTCTGTAACTGCAAATGTCAGTTAGGATATGCATTTTCAGTACTATGTAGATGAATATACATCATAGATAGTGTTAAAACCTTTCCAAGAGCAGAACAATAAAGCTTTTTTTCTAAAGCTAGAATTTCATTCGAGCCTGAAAAGAATGCCAACTAGAAAGAGCACAAAGTTTTCTTCTCTTTAAATCCACAAGAAGACAGAGACCTGAATTTAATATTTCATCTTAACTTTTTATCTTGGTGTTTGACAGTTACTGTAGTGTCCTCTCTTTATCCAGCAACTCTACTATTTTATTCATCAATTCCTAGAAGGGAGAGAGGCACAGTAAGAAGAGTGAGATGGAGGAAACCAATGAGAAAGGTGAGGAAGCCTAAATACTTTGTTTACAATCTTCTGCACTTCTTTGTGTGTTTGCGTGTACATATATGTGTGTATGTGTGATATATATAGGTATATATGTATATACATGTATCTCATGCAATCCATGGGCCTCCTCTCTGAGCACAGTCAATTCTGACACAGTTAATGATTCACTGTACGGCATGACATGCCAGATGATTGGTGACAAGCAGGATGGCTGAATAGGGGAGCACCAGGCAGCTTTCTGAGGGGAGTGTCTGGGATTCTGCAACACCTTGAAGTTAGAAATTCATTATATTTAAGACAGGTATGACATCCTTCTTCAAGGAAGCAGCACCCATACGTATCGAAAGGGGATGATTTTTTGTGGTCATAGTAGGGAGGGGTAGGGGAGTACAAAGGAATGCCTGGCTGTTTTTTGGAGATGACATAAAGATAGGAAGGCAGGGAAATGGTGGCGGGAGGCTGCAAAATAATGGGTAATGGAAGAATTTAGCCTGAGGCTATATGCCTGCTTTGCCTACTTCTGTATAACTAGTATATTTATAATTCAAATACATACCTTTAATAATTAACAAACCATTGAATATTAAAGGAGAATACAAGATATCACGAAGAGACATAGTTGGGAGAGAATGCATTAAATTTAAATTCGGACTGCATGAAGGAACAAAGAGATAACGGGGCGCAAAAGTTGACAACTGTTTTCGCCAATTTTGCACTCTCAGGCAGGACGGACAAGCAGAAAATCATATGGCTTACAATTATTCTGAGCTATGCCATTTAAAATGAGGATTCACTATCATGGCACTATGAGATATGACAGCACACTGACATGCTTGTTTAATTTTGCACTATTTTTATGGCGCTATTTGCATTCACTGGACACTGTATTTCTGATGAGATGTATGCTTGAGCTTAGCTTGCTACACAGCAGCTAAGCAAGAAATCAACACTACACACAAAATGGTAATCAGTCTTTGCTGCTTCGGGTTTCTTTTACAGGTTGTTTGTGTATGTGTTCACTTGTGACTTGTGAGAGTTTCAGTGGCAGCATCTCTGGTTTGTTGTAAAATAAATTTCCCAGTGTTCGTAGCTTACCAAGAAGCCTGATCTACACTGGATTTGTGATCTTTAACATTCATGTGATATGGCATTGTGATTCAAATGATATGATGATTGGGTGATAACTGAGTGTATGTTGTCCACACAGGTAACAATTACCCAAACAAAGTCGGAACAATTCTCAAAATTTATCAAAGACATAATGCTAGTGGCAGCATTAAATTGTGATAATGACACTATTTTCCCTAATAGACTTTTGCTGACATTTTGAATGATTTTACTAGGATATATTCTGAAGCAGCCTACACAGAGCGTAGGTATCAGACATAAGTGGTTTAGGATTGCTAATTCCCACTGTGTTTCCTGTAGGTTTTGCAAATGAAATTGAGTTGAAGAGACAGTAAAATGTTAAGCATGCAGTGAGACCATACTACAGACACTGATATGTTTACCTGTAAGGTTGGAATCATATAGATCATGTTTACTTATTTATTCAAAACCAATGACCAAATCTTACCTGATACTATTTTTCTTGACATGCAAAGCAGGTAATCACACCTACAGGTTAGTGAAGGCTTGAATATATGTAATATCTTATACTTCAGATCACGTTTCAAAGTGAAATAAAATTCTAATTTTTTTTTGGCAGATTCACTGTATTCTAGTTCTAAATCTTTGATATGGAAAGAATGAGGCTGAATTTTACAATATGTGTTTATTTGCTCAGTATAGGACTGATCTTTTCAGTGTGTATGGGAGGTTCTGATTTTGAAAAGCCTTTTTAGAAACGGTCCCAAAATGATACTATAAACCACTGATTCTTCATTATAAAATTATAAGATTTTCATGCACTTAATAAAAGCATATATGACATATCATATGACAACCTAATCAATAAAATACAGATACACATGCTTTTAATTCATAAAAAATATTTCTTTTATTGTGAACATATATGCACTTTTGTACAGAACAGTCATTTATTACACATTTATATTGTGAGCCTACCTGTATCAGGACTCTCAGAAAACTTTGCACTCACTAACTTGGTTTTACAAAAAAAAAAAAAAAAAGGGGGGGGGGGGGGGGGGGTTTGGGGGCAACCACTTCTGGGGAATTTTTTTGCATGAGATTCTACATTTCTTAGTTCTTGCCAGTTCTTTCGTTTGTCTGCACTGTTACATCTAAAGCACAACTCTCATTTATGGAACATTCCAATCACTCAGGTGCGTGAGTGCACTCCTTCAAGGGCTGATCCACTGTCAGGCTCCATGGCACACCCGGAAATCAAACTCCTTGTGCTCTTAAGTGCCACCTTTCTAGTGTCTCCACTTGAGTCCTATCACCTTGTGACAACCTGTCAAGAGCTCAGCCACAGGCCATAATGTAAGAGAGAAGATGGGTGCCAGAATGCAGCCTGCCTGGTCATACATGGGGAAAGTTTTTTAAAACTTTAAACTTTTGAAAAGCATGAAAGACTATCAAGTATCCTGGCCATATAGATTCACATAGCCCATAGATATCATATAGATATCAATGCCAGGCTTCTGTCTGAATATTCAATGTCATCTCAGTGAGCTCATCTATCAAGGAATGTTTTCTGCATGTAACAACTCTTGTTATATCATTAACACCAACATGAGCAGCTATCTAGTGTAACATATTTAACATTAATAAATATTTACTTTCATTTCCTAAAATCCGTCAAGGCCCAGTTTTTCAAATGCACAGTAGGAAGGTAGATATCTTTGTAGGTGGAAAACATTTCTTTAAGTCTATCTTGAGTAAATATAGAAAAAGAAAAGAAAATAATACACAACCTATATTAGACTGCTATTAAAGTGTGCTCCTGATTATAAATTAGCTTCAGTCTAGCACTAACCCTGATTTGTTATCTGAAAACCAGAAAGGCAAAATGATACTACACTGAATATCCACCATTTTGTATCATCTTATCTATTTCTCGGACTATTTGAAGAATAGATTTCCTTCTTTGAGTTCATCCTCAACCTCATCTAATGAGATATCAGATGCATGTGTTTAACACTGAAGTATTACACTTCTTTATGGCTCTCAATAATTAATGATCTGGCTTTTTTCTGAGTGAATATTTACATGTAAAATAGTCCTTGGAGCTGTCTGTAAGCTAGAGGGAGGGAAAGTGTATTTATAATGTTAAACTCTCACACATTCTTGGAGGCCAGATTTTGCCTCCAACCATTTCACACACCAACCACAAATGTGTTTCCTTCATTGCATCATTATTTTATCATAAGATCAACAAGATCAAGCAAGTTATATATTATACAGCTGCATCTAAGTAAATATTTAAAATGAAAATAGACGAAATAGTGATGTATTTTAAATTTTTTGTCCAAAAAAGCAGAACTGTGGAAGGAAGTTCAGTTTCTTCAAGAGAATTTTTTATGTCATATCTATTAATACAGAAAATAAAGCATTTATGAAGGGTGCAGTATCCTGAATATAATGCTTAACACTATATAGTCACTTTAATTGCAGCATAATAGTTTTTAAATGCTGGCATTTTTCTTTAGACATCTTCATATGGTAATTTGAACAATTTTAACAATTACAACACATTCCTATTTAATTGATAAACAGATTATGTCTTTTTTTTAAAAAAAAAAAATGCTATATTCACAGCATTTTAATCATATTAAAATACATTTCAGTTATCAAGCTGAAGTGAGACTCTGAGAATACGTAAGTGTGGTGCAATGCTTCTGTGTGCAAAATATTGTGGTGTGATATATGTACCAAGGAGTCTGAGCATGTTGTTATCAGAGGCTGTGTGAGTGTCCCTGTGGCAGTCGTCTCGTTGCTGTCTCCTGTGTGGATAAGTGCCTGGCTGCAAAGGGAACCCCTTTCTTTGATATTTCACTCCTCATTTGAATCAGTAGTCCCTTTATTGTGCCTTTATTTGACAATGTACGGTAATTACCTGGGTACCTTGCTTGATCGTGTGAATACTTCCAGAACCAAGGGGGAAATGCTGAGACAGGAAGAAACATGGAAAACAAAACACAGACAAACATAGCAACAGCATTTGTTTGGATAAATTTCAAATGAGCATGTGGAACACAAGCGTTTATTTTGATCTGTATGAAACAAAGACAATCGCATGTTGTTCAGATGGTAAAGTGTAGTTTAAAATTTTGCACTACGGGCTGTTTGTTTAATAAATAGAGAGGTCAGGAAGCATAATGGGAGTTAATAGGAGTCAGTCTCTTGTATTGACTGGCCAGCCTTGGACGGTGAAAATGAAATTTACCTCCATTTCTTCATCCAAAAAAGCAAGGACATATAATAATATTTTAATAGTAATATAGAATTCTGATAGTGTGCATTGTAGCTTATCTTTTTCTTGATCACCTTTTTGTAATAAATAACCTTTTTGTTCTGAATTTTGTATTAACTGCTGATAAGAATATAGGTTTCAGTTATACTATCCAAATTCATTCAAGACCTTTCCAAGACACCAAGTTGTAATTTTTTAACTTTCTTTCTTTCTTTCTTTCTTTCTTTCTTTCTTTCTTTCTTTCTTTCTTTCTTTCTTTCTTTCTTTCTTTCTACAATTTTGTACACCAATCATTTTTGTAAGTTGAACAGGTAATTAATTGCAGTCATGCTGTTGTCTGTCCTTTTATTTGTTTGTGTGTATAAATATATTACTTTTAAAAATAATTTTTACAAAACTTTTTACATAAATTTCCACATGTTTATTCTGCAAGTATACATGCTTATTTTAGTCAGGAATGTACAGATACTGACAAAGCTTAATTAATTAATAATAACCAGGCATTTTGCACTAAATTTCAGTGGCACAAACTATCCTAGAGTACATTTTGGAATAAGTAAAAACAACGTCATGTTTAACACTCGGTTAGCTCATGCTTTATGTTTTGCTAAGAGTCGGAATGCAGTACGTCTATCCGCTATGTATATACACACTATATGCTCTGTTTCAACTAAAGCTTGCACACACTGGAGTTCCAAACAACACACACCCTGTCAAACGGAGATAATACTGCATCGCCGAGCCCGTGCGGATCTCACGTTTACGCACTGAAAATGATGGTTATTATGGCTCATGTTTCGAAAAGGAAAAATCTAATTTCAATAGTGTCCATTTCGAGAGTAAAAGGAGAGCGCGTTTAACAGAGCGCACTGAGACTGAGCCGCTGATGAAAAGGATTTAAATCCACACGGGATCAGTGTTTTGCTCTGATCAGCGGGGGAGGAAACACTTTACCGCGCCGGGGTTCTGACGCAAAAATCCGCATTAAGGTCACGATGCGCTGCTCAGCTCAAATGTGGGCTAGATAAGGAGCAAGGTGCTGTGTAATAAAAGCAGACTGATATTACTGCTTTAAACACTGGTAGCTCAGTAAATGCTGTGCGACAGAAAGGGTCACCGCTGTGATGTGCTCTCTATCACGACCCCGCTTACACACTTCGGCCAATTACACGCAGTAAAGAGTGAATGCGCTCAGAGAAAATGCCTGATTATGGTCCATCCAACCCAATAACGATTTTTATAGCCACTTCTTTCCACAAATCAGCTAACATTTATTTACAGATGATTCAGCTTAAACAGAAACGTATTATATGTCACCAAATTGACCGATGCGCACTAGTTAATTCAAATGTACTAATTTTGTAAAATTACAAAATAGACATAAATTTTCAAAGCAAAACATTATTGAGATTATCGTAAATTAAAAAAAAAATGTACTAAAGTACTTAACTAAAGTTTGCTTGCTTGCTTTTTTTCTTAACCCTAATGACCAAATAAATTTAATCTATTAAACGGTTTAAAGCGCTTTATAGGAAATTACTAAGCGTAGCCTAATTTAAATCAATTTTTGCTTCTCGAAACGATAATTTAGCTCATTTTGATTAATATTACAAACCTGAAGATGATTTAGAAAGGTTTTTACTTGGGAATGAAACACGGCAATAAAAATATTAATGATTACTTAATAATTAATAATACTAATATTAACAATAACAATACAGTGTTATTTTAATAATAATAAAATATGATTAATAACAACAACAACAACAACAATAATAATAATAATGATAATAATAATAATAATAATAATAATAATATCGTTTTGTAATTTTGTGCACACTTTAGTGTAAAACACTGATTTATTTCTGAAGCACCCAAATAAAATAAAATTTAATACTGTTTCTAACTGGACCGTAAAATTCTGTTCAAAAAACTACAATCGTACTATCTAATACTTCGTATTTCTGCAAAAGAGGAACTGATTGTTTCTTGCAGAAGTGTGAATATTCACTTTGTTTTCTTGCAAAATAACCATTGCAATGCAAACTAAAATCTTTGCCTCGCAGCATTGTTCATTTTTATTGCACGAAATGATAAACGAAAAACGCCCTATTTTTTATTTCTTTTTTTTTTGCAATAATTTTAGGAACTCTTCAAGATAATCATTATCTATTTATCTATCATTATAAATATACATTAGAAAATGGGAAGAAAAATGATTCCTTTTTATTTTGCCTTAATGTTCATTATTTTCTTATTAATTGTATTCTTTTATTTTGTAGGGTTTTTTTGTCTTTTTCGATCTGGATTATAAAGAATTTGATTAAACTCCTATTTTAAGCGTCTGCAAATAAAACAGTTGGGTAAATGGCGGCCGCTGAGACCCGCCAGATGGCGCTAACGAGTTGCATATTTTACACAGCAGGTCAGGCTAAAGACACAAAAGGATCTTTAACATTTCCATGGGAATGCCTAGGTTACAGTTTGCGCCCCCACCCTACCACACACACACACACACACACATACACACTTTGCCAATCCATGCACTACGAGCGAAAGGAAAATACTCCATTCAGGCTGAAGAATTTACAGTTAGCCGCGAAACTTTTACAAGTATTTGAGTTGCACAGTCTACTTGCAGAGAAACGAGGCACATTTCACTTGAGGTCAGAGAAAGTTCAACTTGATGAGGTAATTTAGATTATTGCATGATATAAACACTAAACAAAAAGATTCTTAATAAAATTATGGATAAATGTGTTATAAATATGTTTTGACATCACTCTAGTGATGACATCACTGTGTGTGTGTGTGTGTGTGTGTGTGTGTGTGTGTGTGTGTGTGTGTTTGTGTGTGTGCGCGCGCGCATGTGTGTGTGAGAGAGAGAGATTTGTATTTTATTGATCCATTTATTTATATTTGTTTTTGGGAGGGTGGGGAGTCATCTCGGTTAACCTCATTGCATCCATAATATTTAAACATTATCAATTTTTACATATAAATTATCAAATTAAATGTTATTATATTTTAACGTGTTCAAACTCGTTACTTAATATAAACTTTATTCAATTTAACTCACCCCAACATAACCCAACACTTTGCTTGGATTATTTTAAGCGCAAAAGTTTCAATCACATTTGATGTTACTAGAAAAGTTTAAAAATCGAACTAACTTAAAGTGAAGCCTTGGACTGGGACTTTGAGGCTTATTGAGAAGTACAGTTGTTTGTTAGAATAGGGAACACATGCAGGATATGAGCGGTTCCGTAGGCTCGTGATTGTCTCACTGTTTTGCTTGAAATGGATCCCATGCCCCCTAATGAATCCAAACGCAGCTGGCCATGTCCCACACGGACACCGATAGCTTTAACCCTAAACTGACCTCAATTTGACACCACAAGATGAACATTTACCGCCCGTTAATGTCCGCTTCTTCAGGAGTACAATCTGCATTTCCCCGTCAAACTGTGCATGTTTGTTTTAGCTCTCAACTGCTTTACACTCTACTGTATCCCAAAACAGCCTGTATAACAATTTTGTGATAATCTCCGAAAAAAACAATAAATAAATAAATAAAAACAACTTAAGACGTGTTTCAATCTTAAAATTCCACATTACAATAGATTAGTAATGATTGCAATTATATAATTAATTTTTAGATGCTTATAACGAAAACTCATTGATTTTATTTTAGAATGTTGATACTGTTTAATGCTTATTATTATTATTATTATTATTATTATTATTATTATTATTATTGTTATTGTTATTATTATTATTTTATGTTGTTTTTTTCTAAAAGGTTTTTTTTATTGTACGATTTGGAGAAGTTATAAATAAATTGTCTATAGGTTATTCTAACAACCACCCCTACCATTTCTAATTTGTGCCTATTTAGAGAAAACGCGTGAAAATCATTTAAGTAACATTTTCGTCTATTACGCGATGGACTTAAAAGCATCCCAAAAATGTTATGCACTCTCACATCTGATCTTAAATAGGATTTAAATTATTTAGCAAACAAACAGCGCTGTGACCGGGCTCACCTCACTTGGCATTTAACGCGCCGATCGCATTTTCCCACCTTAATCTCACGTTTTCCTCCTGCCGTACGCTAGCATAAGCGAAGAGAAGGGATATGCACTCACCAATTTTTTTTCTCCGGGAAAAGCCCGACAGGCGTGTGTGAGAGAGTGAGGAGAGAGTGGGAGTCGGCATGCTGCCCGCTGTGTGCGTCGCAGCGCTCTGATCACGGTGTGGAGGGAGAGAGCTGGCCGCTGGAGTTTCCCCCTTCTATAGTGTGGAATCCGCACAGCCGACCGGCTTCCACTTTTCTCCTTGCGCTTCTCTTATCTTTATCTCACCAAACATGTTTGTTTTTGCCGAAAACATTCTGAAAACTGTCCCACAGATACTGAAAACCACACAACTGCCGCGTCTTTATGGTATTTTATTTGACGGTTGTTAGCTGAATTCATTCTACACTACTAGATGAGCGGGTCTCTCTATAAGCGGTGAAATTGTTAATTCAGAAACAAAACAGGTCACGGAGCTTTAAATGTAGCCGCTTAGATGCAAAAGCCCCTATCAATAAGGCGATGATGTCACGCGCGCGGCGGTGTGTAGGCTATTGTCACTGATGTGGCTAAATATTAAAAAGGGATGGATGACCTCTTTGGGTTTTGAGCTCAAAAAAGCGCTTGGCATTAGGGAAAAGGGCCAGCAGTATTGCAATCGATGGCCCAGTCATTGCTCCTCCTCTAAACTTTCAAGCTTGCCTCGTGATTGATGATCTTTGGGGCGCTTTGATAATTGACTACTCCGAGGTAAGGCACAGATTTCTATCTTGAGATGTGATTGGACGAAAGACACATTTAAACACTTTCCCTATAAAAACATTTTTTTCCTGCATGGGAAAGTTCATTTTACTCAAAAAGGGGTGCTCAGCGTGTCCTAACAAACAAATACCTCATACTTAGAAGAGTAACTGGATATTAGGCTTTACAACAAAGTCATTTACATTGACTCGAAAACAGAAGTTATATTCTGGCGGATAGACTCGGCAAAGTGCGCAGTGTTGCGGTGGATTTGTAAGTTATGTTGCACATTTTTCTTTTTAAAATGCTTTGAATTACTGGACAGCTTAACAGTGTGTATAGATAAACTGCGCAGGGGAAAAAATGCACGGGGATTTTTTTGTTATATTAACACGTTAAAACAAAACAATATTTTGTCTTTAAACTACTAAGGCAGTAAGTGAATTTGGCCTATAATGCTAATCTTGACAGATCTATTCTGTAGTCTAACCAGATGCCAAAGAAGTGTGGACATCGGTTAAAATGCAATGCAGATTAACGCGCAAAACGAGTTTGAGTGCTTTTTTTTTCTCTTTTCTTTTCTTCCCAGATACTTCAGTCCTCTGTGACTGTGTGTGTGCTGTTGTTGTTTGGCTCCCCCCGTGCGGAGTTGAAGCCGTCCTCTCGTGCGCGCGCCGCGTATCGCAGGGTTTGGTCTGTTCTCTGTGTGCGCCGCGGGACTGGCTGTGGCCGCGCTACTTCCGGGTTCCGTCATTCCACTGTGCGCCGCTCAGCGCTGTGAACTCACTCTGTTCTATAAGCGCGCCAGCAGCCAACCTGCCAACACTCGCTGACACTCACTCATCTCAGACCGCGCCATAGACGAATACCTGCCGAGGAAAGGAGAGATCTGCAATGGCAATCTTTTAATTTTGTCGCTGTTTTCCGTCTTCCTTTTTTCACAGCACTCATAAAACAAGAAAACGAAGCGGAGGCGTGGAGGAGCCGCGGAGTTGCTGGATGAAAACGGACTAAAAAGATTTCGTCCTCTCTTGCACATCATCACCGACCATCATTCATTCATTACCTTGACAACCTCTGGCTTTGATTGACAGCCGGAGTGGCAAAAAGCCATGAGACACGACAGTTTAGTTACATGCAGGTTGTTGATGGGCCGATTGTAACCTTCAGTTTGCTTCTTGACATTTTTTCTACTTTTTGGGGGCAAAGAGAAAAACAAGAAAAATTGCCAAACTCTTCCCGATGTCTGTGCTGGGTCTGAACTGTATTGGAGAATAGGCGAATTCACGAAGTTGGTTAAAAAGGGAATCTTACCACTAAATCACGTTCTTACAGGACTGGGATATTAAATATACGACACGTCCCGGAGTTTATTGGAGCGCAGCCTGATGGCGCAGAGGGTAGGTTTTAAATCTCTAACACTTACCTATACACATTCACTATAGGAAGGGCCGCGTGTATCGTTCTCCTCGCCACACGGACGCTTCATTTACAAACTGCTGTTATATAAGGATTGTTATTTGACGTTTTCCCCGAATCTCTCCTACTGTCCCGGTGTGACAAGCCCGCGGTGTAGCGGCGAACTCGGGAGATTTCTGCAGCAGTTGTGAAGTCAGCTTTAAACTTAAAGCTCCTACCATAAGTAACACGACGCAGCACTGAACTTGAGCATGTTTCTGGTAATCCACAAATAATTATTAGTAGTGTTTTACACTGCCCCGTTAGAAAACACGATTCCAACCGAACTCAACATTACGAGCAGAAATTTTGATTTCTTCCTTTACAGCAGTTCTTTCACTTTGCTCGTGTATTTTTCATTTTGGTGGTTTGTGTGCATTTACCTATTCTTTGTACGTGACTTTCTTATGTTTTGATTTTAGTACGATGAGTTGGCCCATTATGGCGGTATGGACGGGGTCGGAGTTCCGGCTTCTATGTACGGGGACCCGCACGCGCCTCGGCCGCTGACCCAAGTGCACCATCTGAACCACGGGCCGCCGCTGCACGCGAGCCAGCACTACGGCGCACATGCCCCGCATCCCAACGTAATGCCCACCAGTATGGGCTCAGCTGTCAACGATGTTTTAAAGCGGGATAAAGATCAAATTTACGGGTGAGTGAAATATTATTATCCCAAATTAGTGTTAGCTTCTGCGTATTTAGCTGCTTTTTTCTGCCTTTGAAGAAACAGAGTGCTTTAGTAAAGCTTTAGTAAAGCACTCGTTAGATTTAGTTTGAATTTGCGGAACAACGAAAACCGATCATTACTAACGGGGCACATTTTACTGTCTCACTACATTCAGTTAAAAGCAGATTTGTATGTAAATCCTACTAAATTTTTATTGTCCGTTTAAAGTGTGTGTTGTGTTTAAATGTCAATAAATAATAATATTAATATTAATAATAAAAAATAATAATATGACAATAAAGCTAATTATTGTAAAACAAACAAAAATAAATAAATAAAAATAAGAAAATAAAAATTTAAAAAAGCCTAACTGTCAGTTCGATCTTTCATACTGAAAGTATTGGTCTATGTGCTTAGAAAACTCACTCAGGCTAAAAACAAAGTTGCGAGGATTAAAGCCGAACAAAACACTCGGCAGAACAAAGATAATAAACAAACAAGCGCATTGGTTAAGACCAGATGAACTTTGTTGACTGTTTGTATCTTTGCACAATCCTGACATGAGTTTATAGGTTATTGCTCACCAGCGCGCTTCATAGCAAACGTCAAAGGCCGAATAATAGCTGCAAGTACGCGTTTAAGCTCCAGTGTAAACAGCCAGGAAAGCACGGGGAAAACTTTATCACAGCCGGTTGCGGGCGGTTACTTTGAGGGATTCTGTTTAGTCTTGTATTTACGCTCGTTTTCCCCTCTTGGCAGTCACCCGCTTTTCCCTCTGCTCGCGCTCGTGTTTGAGAAGTGCGAGCTGGCGACGTGCACGCCCAGAGAGCCCGGGGTGGCAGGAGGCGACGTCTGCTCTTCCGACTCCTTCAACGAGGACATCGCCGTGTTCGCCAAACAGGTCACTTCTCAATACCGTCTCTGACCGTTTTATTACTATTTTTTTTTTTTGCTATTATCTCAGCTGACAATCAGTTATAAAGTACTGAAAAATCAAGTACAATCAACCTACCTATTCATGCGTAAATTATATTTTCTTTCGTTATATTACTGCATGATTTTGTTTTTCTAATGCACTTTTAATGAAATTGTTTAGAATAAATTATGTTATGTTATTATGATAATGTGTGACATAATTAATAGTCTACAGCTGCCAGATTTATGTGTAAGACAGATAAATATAAAGGAAAAAAATGAAGAGTGGCATGGAATTCATTGTGATTTTAATGGTTTTAGGTTCGCGCGGAAAAACCTTTATTTTCTTCAAATCCAGAGCTGGACAACTTGGTAAGCTCGTCTTGTGAACTGTTATTGTTTTCTAGTTAGCCGTTTGTTTGCTGATGTGGTGAAGAGTCCCACAGCTATTTATGTGCAGGTTAGCAAAGTAAATACGAGGGGATTTTGATTCAAAAGCACAACCCTGATGCTGGACAGCTTTCTTTGAAGTGAATAAGAGGGAAGCTCCAAGAGGTCTCGAGTGGCAGAGCATTAGGCTACCACAGGAGGCCGTGAAGGAAATCACTGATTATGCGCTACGACTCCACACTGATTCCACCAAAAGCCTAATCACGATTATCTGAAGTGGAGTGTAATTTGCTGCTATAGACTGTTGCCCTCATATCAAGCACGCAGTCGTTTCACAGTGCACACGGGCATATTACAAGCACACACATGCATATGGATTTATTCTTTTTATTTCCTTTAGTGTATTATAAATAGTGTTAAGATTGTATCATTTTTCGCCTGTTTACCAATATTGATATTTAATTAATCATGCATATTTAGCAGATTAAAAAAAAACCCACAATTTTTCCTTTTCGCAGATGATACAGGCTATCCAAGTATTACGGTTTCATCTTTTGGAGTTAGAAAAGGTAATGTTAGTAATTCTTTATTTAATTCATTTGCATGCACAATCGGACATGAAATTTGTAGCTTTAATTTAATTAGTTAATTCTAAGAGAGTTTGGTCTTTGTGATAGAAGAAATAAATATGGTTGTGTTCATGATGAAAAGGCGCAACGCACATATTATTATGCTTTATATTATTTTTAATAATACTTTTAGACATTTTATTATCTATAAATGATAATGCACGGCTGTATATCAGATACTTAATAAAGTCCACAGCCGAAGGGGCGAGCGTATATGTGCATGTTTTTTTTTTATTATTTTCTATTGTTTTCTATTATTATTATTATTATTATTATTATTATTATTATTATTATTATTATTATTATTATTATTATTATTTTAACTTGTTGCTCTGGTCCCCATGAGAATAATAAGCGCCGCAACAATTTCAGTATTGTTTCCTTGTCTTGGCGCAATTGTGCCCCTTACTGTAGGTTATTTTTATCCTGGCTGTTAGGTTTTCCTATTATTCATTCAAAAAAAAACAAAAAAACAACAACAAAAACACACACACACACACACACACAAAAACATCATAAAAAATAACAATATATTAATTCCTCTCTGCTTTAGGTGCACGAGCTCTGCGATAATTTTTGCCATCGGTACATCAGTTGTTTGAAAGGAAAAATGCCAATAGATTTGGTCATAGATGAGCGGGACGGCAGCTCAAAATCGGACCACGAGGAACTTTCAGGATCTTCTACCAATTTAGCTGATCATGTAAGTAACATGGGTTTTTATTTGCCCTTTTATATGTTACTGTATGAGGATAATGCGCTGGAGTGCCATTCATTTCCCTGTACCTATAAATCGGTGCTGTTTGAGACCAACAGGCTGCTCGAAAATGCCTTGAACTAATATGGAGCCAAGTTGTTATTGTCTGACGCTGTGGCTGAACTTTCGTTCACCTTTTCCTGTGAATAGCACGGTCAGAACATTGGGAGATTTTTTTTAAAGCTAAGATTTAACGTTGGATCGTGTACCAGAAGTGCAAGTTTGTAATATATAGTTGGTGTTGTATATTTTTTATATGTATGGAAGGAAGTTTGCTTGGGCCTAACTTGTAAATGCTGCTGGCCAAAGGCAAGAAGTCTGTGCTGTGCCTCGTTTTTTCCTAATAGCTGGCTTGAATTAAACAATTTCCAACTATGATTGAGTAACACTGCTATACATTTTGAATAGATTAACGTGCAAGCCAGAGACATAACTTAGACGAATAAAAAATAATAGAATTTGCATATCGAAATAATCATTTTGACACGCGTGTCTGCTCACATTTTATGTTCTGAGTTACTAGGAGATAAAGTTAAGAAATTCTTCTCTTTTTTTTCGTTTGTTCCCATGTTCACACTGACCACCAGGTTCATAATGTTTGATCTGCTTCATGGTTTGGCAGCGGTCTTGATGGTAATGTCTTTAATTGTTTTTTATTGATCGCCTTGTGGTTTCCTCTCACGCTTGTGCCCAGTTTACGGCCTTTAGGCTGCGCTATATCCTGACTCCATTTATGTGCACCTGAAGTGTAGTAGCTTTGAATTTGGAAATCGATGTCGTGGTTTAAGCGCGTTTATTTGGATGTAATAAACGCAGCGCGGTGAGAAATGGTAGCGGTGTTCGAACGCACCCGTGTTAATGCGCTTTATTCCTTCAGTACAATGGAGTAAAGTAAAGTTGCCGCATCGAGGGAATGCGTAATATGTATCAACAGCAAAGGCACAAGCCTATTAGGCGCTAAAGCAGATTGGGGTGTGCTGTAAAGTCACTACACTGCATCTGTCGGTGTCTGGCGTCATTTCTTTGAGTAAACACCGCTTTTTTTTATAGTTATCAGAGGTAAAAGTCGAAGGAATGATGAGGTCGATGGGTTCTAGGATGCGATTAAAGAAGCGCGATTTATAAAACTTGCATGGAGAAGTGCAGAAATGGGGCATGCTGTTGTTTATACTGAGGAGATTAGATAAACTAGACGCTTTAGCTTCACGGCGGCAGATGGCTGATAGTCTCCCGCTCACACACACACACACACACATGCGCGCGCGCGCGCCCGCACGCAGCCTGTGGCACTGGGCTACTTATTAGGATATACTTTTGATAATTAGGAACATAGGTTTATAAGACAGATCACTCAGTCTGTGGTCATTTACACCGACCACCTCATTAGCTGTTTTAGTTCTGAGCGATTTATTTCTTTCCTTTGGCAGAAGTGACATTTTACAACTTGTAAATTGACCGCTCGGTACTATTAAACCTGAAGTTTTCATTGTGTTTAAAAGTTTTTAAAGCTAAGACAGGCATAATACCGACATCAATGCATGAATTGCAACATGATCAGTTGCATGAGAATTTTTATATCGTGTAATATAATTTCCTGTATAATTTATATTAGCATAATAATATAAACACTAATTAGCATGCATCATTTCAGATTAGGATATTGGTTTTTATTTCTTTAAAAAAAAAACAACGCCTTCAGGTATTATTCGCACAGTAAACAGTAGTGAAATGATAGAGGATTAATAGGAACAGTGCTGTTGCCCAGGTCTCTGCTTCCTTTCACTCCATATGCACCAACAGTTAGGAAATATTACAACTTTTTTTTTTTTTTTAATAAAAGCAAAAATACCTAGTTTGTTTTTGATTTATTTATTGAATTAAAAAGAGGCTGTATTATATTATTCATTCCCATTCTTTTTTAATGGTAGAGGGAAAGGCAATTTTATAGTTAGATATGCTAATTTATTTAGGTAGACTTTCTCACGTCCATTTTTCTTTGCTTTGCTATGCATTTTTAATATATAGCCCAAGGCTACATCTCATTTGGCAAAAGCTGGTTGCTGGGGATGATGAGGCTCTTCACCATGAAGAAGACAGCCCGTTGTATTAGTCGCATGCCTTCTGCAGCTCTCTCGCTCTGCCATCTACCTGACACAGTCACTAATAAGCACACTATTTTCACACCCCAGTGCTGAACTATTGTTCTGCTTAGTAGATTGTAGTGTTGTTAGCACTGATAAGGCCAATGGTAATTTCTTCAGCTTGCTTCCTGTTACTGTCCGCTGTCCAAAACACCATAAGCAGTCTTTCTAGTACCCTAACTACTTCTCTCAAGAAAAAGCAATGTAGTCAGTTTTATAGGCTACATGAAAAGCAAATCCTTGTGAAAGGGGTAAGCCAGTCTGTATCAGTAATCAGACTGCTGCTATTAGTCACCAGACTTTTGTGTTTTAATTAATACAATGTAATTTCGCTCTTCTTTATGCTACATCTAATTAATATGGATGAAATGCATTAAAGCTTGCTAAGTATAATCTGTGCTAATTAATTTGTCTTTGTGTCTGCTGCTAAGATTTTTTTTTATTATTATAGCAGCGTTCCCTCCCATTGCTTCTGAAATCATTTCATTACCAGTGTGTAGTTAGAGATTGTTATTCACGCACGCTTGAAGTTCCCTCCATGGTCATAGTGTGTGTTAGCTCTGAAAACAACTGCATTCACATTCCTTAACATCTGCATTTCCCTTGTGTGTACTGGAGTGAATTATGTGTAGAGCAATAATATTTCAGCTCATCTCATACAGTGAATTCCAATCAATTCATAAATCAATTAAACGTGCCATACCTCTTTTTTTATGGAGGCCATTTACATGGTCCTTGCTTTGTGATCGACTACTTCAGGCCTCTGTGTTTGCATACATATAGCCTACAGGGCTTCTAAAGCCAGTGAACCGTGCATTTACTTAGTTCTGGGGGTCTTCTAAATTAAGCAGCACGCGCAGACGTACTCCGATAGGATTTCCCCTTTCAAGTAACGTGCTGCACGATAGCATTCACCACCCCACACAATTGTTTTGTGATGGGATGATGTCTGACTCTACATATCCTATTTGATTAGTGTTAGAGAGCTCAGGCCTGTTGGCAGGCCTCCCCTATGAGCCTCTATGAGAGGAGAGGGCTGCGTTTAACTTGTTGCTGTGTAACCTAGAATGCTATAGTCTCTTGATTTTCAAGGAGCTGTGTGTACATTATAATTAATTACACCAGGATTGCAAATCACTTCCTAAAATTTTATGATGGCTTAAAATTCATGCTTATTTTTGTGTGATCTAAAATTGATATTTCATGTTTAGCTTCAAATCACTGATCGTACAGGACCATTTGTTAATACCTTACTTCGGAAACTGAATCATACAAATAGTCTCTAATGAACCATTAGCTGTCAATTATTTGATGCTCAGTTGATACTTTATTTTTATACTTGGCAGATAATTGACGGTCTCATAAATACACTATGGTTGCAGTCAACCAGTTCCTTAACATCTTTCAAAGCACCTGTGTAATTATGTGTTAAATTCTACAAAAGTGTGCTAGAGGTTTTAAGCGTAAGATGCATTTGGAAATGTCAGGGTGTGAGGATTTATGGGGTGATATGTTTCATGTGTGTCAGCATGCTCGTTGATGTAGCTGCAATTCCTTTCAGCAATAGTATGCATCCTTTTACATAGCGCTCGTCGTTCCCAGCCTGTCCTGTCCCTACATGTATTTTTCTGTAAGTACATTAGGTTGCCTTAGAATCAACACACACTCCAGTGACAATGCTAAATCAATCTTTGAAATTTTGAGGGATATTGATAAAGGATGGTGGAGAAAGCCTGCATAGTTAGCTGATAGGCAGGGCAGGTGTGTGTCAGTGAGAAACAGCGATAGTGACAGTATCAGACATTCTCCTGTGGCCTGTGCCTCTACAAGCTTTCCCCCATATTGTCTCCTGCTTTTATATTAATTACAAGTTGCATTATCAGCCATGAGTCAGTAACCCTGGCAAATAAAAAAGGCCGCCCCCAGAGACAGGCCGTCCTTGTATCTTATTTTCCATCTCCTCCTATTGTGCTGCACCTCTGTGTTTGCTGGCTGCCGTACCTCTCCTCCTAGTAACAGTGCTCTTTAACACAATTAGGGAAAAGCATGGAGTGAACCACGTTTGACTCCTAATTATCCCAAACTACAGGGAATAGTCACATGAGCATTTATTTTTTTCAGAAAGATGGAGGGTGGGTGGGTGTTGGGTGTCTTCCATAGTGAGATTGACGAGGGCCGTTTGGGTGATGCTCTCGCTCTCTCTTCTTTTTTTTACAGCTTGTTTGAACTTTAATGGACTCTGGGGAGTCCTGACAACTGTTTTGTTGTGTTGCGAGGCCTGTATCTGTCGAGCAGCCCTCTGACTGTGGCACAGACAGAGGGAGGGAGGGAGAGAGAGAGAGAGAGACCACTGCATTATTCATACTAGGGGAAAAGACTGTTGCTTTAATTCCAGAGCTGAATGAAGAAAGTTAACACAGCCTGGTATGACTGTTGTGATATTGGTTGTGTTTTTCAGGACACGCCTGGTGGAAATGTGTCTGTCTTGTTTGTTTGGGTTAAAGACCATGGGCTGTCTGTGTATTGAAGACTGTTTGGTGCTTAGACGGCACAGCCATGTTGCTTGTTGTCTCATTTAATTTGCTGACTTATAACAGGGCCAAGATTCTGTACTCTGTTTAACTTGTAATTATGAAAGCATCATGTTGCACAGTTTAACAAAATATGTGTAGCAGAGCATTAGAAATATTGATATTTTACTTGCTTAAACATATGCAGTGCAACAGTTTGACATTGAATGGTTTGGAGCGTATTTTTGAGGCCTGCTTTACCGACAGTGGGTGTTTCACCACCAGGAAGTGGAACCCAGTCATTTTCTTTCCTTAAAACAACAAGGCCCATTCTAAGTACATAAGACTGTCTCAACTGAACTACATTATACATAGTGACTTTTTTGCAGCCTTTACTGTCTCTCCTCTCCTTCCCTTTTTATGGCATTTGCTCCAGAGACATGATGGAAATGTTATGACCAAATTAATGACATTTTCACTGCTCTGATGTTGCTGAGAATGACTAAAATGGTGACAGGATAAAGGTCATGTTTATAGAAAGGTGTCTTTTAAGAGTTGTATCAGCTAAATAACCAGAAATAGATGGGTATTTTGTGTTTGACTACAAATATGTGTTACAATCGACTTTTCTTAGCTGTCTTTTCTAAAAGGTCTGAACTCTTCCTGGTGAACACCCAATGTGATTGTGCCACAGTCCTGGCATGTAGTCATTCCTCGGATGTACTACACCTTTTTTCTCTGTACGTGCTTCAGATTTGTATCATCAGCTAGACACACACTTGATCACTCTCAGATTAAGAGTTCAGCTCTGACTGTAATGAGCTTACACCACATGGCAGCTTTGTATCTGCAGACACATTACAGAAATGTTTTTATTACTGAAGAGTGTGTATCTGTGAGGTTGGGTTTGCATGGAAAGGAGTGACACATGGGATAAAAGAGAGCAGAAGAGTGGGCTGAGGTTTGCGGGAAGCCTTGATGCAGGCCTGAGTTTGTTTGGCTTGGGTTCTTTTCAAGGGGGCTGCTCTGTGGCTCACAGAAACAGTCAGTCTAGCTCTCTGACTGTTTAGTTCATGCAGTGCAGGTGATATGTTAGCTGCAAATTAATCTGTGTTTTTTGTACATTTGTATATAGGGTTGGTGTGTGTGTGGGTAAGGTGACGTGGTCAGCAAGTCCCTCTCCGGTTTGAGTGGCAGAGGAAATTCCACCTCTGGCCTGCCTTCGTTTTTGCACAGATAAAGCTTTTCCTGTACAGTACAAATCCTGTTTCCCTGTGCCGAGCACTCAGGCAGTAAGAACGACCAGGAAGGGTGAGGAGGAGAGGCCACAAAGAAATGACAAACTCGCCATTTTCCCTGCTCCTCCACCTCTCACAGTGTGTGTTTATGTGTGTGTGTGTGTGTGTGTGTGTGTGTATGTGACTGCATCTTTGTCCATGAGCAGTCTTTGCCAGATTAGAGAGAGACCACCTCTCATATCTTATTTTCCCTTCTGACAGTGCTAAAGATAAATGGAGCTTGTGGTGTACATTGACTTTTTTTGCCCTATATATTTCTCACTTGACACGGAAGTCTCAATTGGTTACGGTATAAACTAACTTGACATTTTTTCGCCACGTGTGTTTAGACAGTGCTTTTGAGCTTGCTCAGGATATGATGCTACATTAAATAAAGTGGTGATGGACTCTTAGGCTGTAATTAAGCTGTTAGGCTTGTAGTGTTTGGAGCACCCGCCTGCCAGGATAGGGTAGAAATAAATATGAGCATGGAGCTGACGTTTTGGCGTGTTTGTCTGAGTCTCAGTGCTTGTTGAGAGCAAAGGAGAGCTAAAACAGGCAGACCAGAGATCTGCACAGCACTCCAGAGCCTCACTCATGTCCCTCTCACGTTTCCAGCGTGTTCATGTGGTTTTTCTCTCTCTTTCCTTCTCCATTCATTCCTGTGCTCTGCTCCTGGTTTGCGGTTTGGATGGGGAACGTGGATGGATGGATCCCTTCTGTCGGACCCCAGAACCCCGCTTCCTGGAGAGACCACGATGACGCCACCTCCACACACTCGGCAGGCACGCCAGGGCCCTCCAGCGGAGGACATGCCTCACAGAGCGGAGACAACAGCAGCGAACAAGGTGAGCATACGCATGGATATATACAGTGTGCTGATACAAATACAGCATACACATATGCATATGTTGTTTGAAGCCTGATTATACACACAATCACATGCACATGCTAAATACACAAATGCAAATCTCTTTCATAATAGCGGGGTTTTTTGGATATTAATAAATACATGAAAGGGCGATTAATTATAAATGGTTCCTAAATTTATGGAATAAAACTAGTGAATTTTATTTTCTAATCATGAATTTTAACATTCTAAATGTTAACATTCATTCTGGATTTTATTTACTTTTACTCCTTTAATAATTTATACTCATCATTATGGCATTTACTAGAAAATAAATTTTAATGCTCAGCATTTACACCCACTCACCCGTACAACAACAGCACACATCCACGGACTACAGCATGTTTGTAGCTTGAACCTGTAACTGTTCTGAAGCACAGAGTAACCCTTATGATTAATTGCATTTTTTTGCCAGCTCTTAGTAACGTGTAAAACATATTAACTCCGCTTAGCTCAGGAGCAATAACAGACAGGCTTGTGTTTTCATTAAGCACTGGACTGCCTGAGTCAGAGCAAGCATTCAGATGACTTTATGGCTACCCTTTTCTCCTGTCTTACACAGTGCACTCAACCAAAACGGCAGCACTAACTGGATATAAACAATTCTCTCTTCTTCTGTTCTTCATCTTTAAATGCATTTTAGTTACTCCTAGAACTGTTAAGACCTCACAACTATTTCTAGAAACTTCAAAAAGTTTTTTGTTGATGTACAACGAATGTTGATGACCCCTTCAAACCTTCTCTATTTTGGCCAGCAAAGTGTGTGCCGTTTACACAGAATTTCATCACACACACATCAGGATTCCTTACTCTGCCTGACACTGATTTCACATCCAATCACAGTCACAGGTTTTGATGGATATTTCTATGGCAAATTACATTGTCCAGAGTGATGGCTGTTTTATACCCTACCCCAAACCACAGTGGCACTTTCACTACAGCTCTCTGTGGTTCACTCGTGTCAAGAGCAGTATCATTACTGCTTAACCATCTTGCTCATTAATGATGCAGCTTTTACATGTTTACCACACAGTTATAGAGGCAAAGCTAATATCACACGCCGATCAGCAGTTAATCAGATAAAGTGCCTTACATTATCATATACCATCCTTATTAATTGTTGTATGCCTGGCTTGCAAGCTAATAAGCAAATATATCAGAATGCAAATAGCACAGTGGTGCAATGTAAGAGCAAATATTAGTCTCCTTATTGTTTTTTTTCTCAGGCAGGCAGGGAGGCAGGGAAAGGCCCGAGAAAGCAAAGAGGAGTAGAGAAATGCACTGCCTATTGATTATCTAACACACATAAGTACAAGTGACCTGTAATCCACAGAGCACTTATCGACTCCTGTGCACCAGATCCAGTAACGGCTGATCGATAAAGACCAAGATGGGTACGGTACGGTGTAAAGTGCTCAGGCCGGACTCGACCCAGCCGAGCCCAAAGGCACTTCAGCATGAAAGCACACCTTCTTTTCTTCTGAATGATAGAAAAAAAAGAGAAAGAGAGAGAGAGGGGGGAAAGAGGGCAGCTGATTTACTGCTCTAATGAGGCTGTCCCTGCAGCCAGTTGTTTTGTGTGAGGCTCGCTATGACCTTTCGCTCTGCTCAGGAGCCCTGCCGCCTCATTTTTCACATTCTTGCAATTACGTTAACGCTTGAAGCACTCACTGACTCCCAGCTCCTGCCCGGGCCTGGCTGGACGTAGCTCCACTGCACTAAACGGCTCCGGCTGCTTCCCAGCGGCCCGAGCTGCTCATCAGCAAAGAGTTTCCACACTCCACTGAAAACAGGCCAATTGTAGGTTAGCAGAAAGAAAGCGAAGAGAAATAGCCAGTTGGAAAAAAGCTAACTAAATGATGTTCATAAAAAAAAAAAAAAAAAAAAAGTTCTTTAAAACCATAAGGTCTGATCTCTTAGGAATGGTGGAAGGAAATAGATAGAGGCGTTTCTTTGACACCCGGACTATTTCCATCAGTCATTACCGTAATGAAGAGTGTATATTTCAGGTTAGAATCTGTACATACAGTACTGGGAATAAATCTTCGGGACACAAATTTTTAAAAACACTAGTTTGCCTTTTTTTTCTTGTTTTTTTCTGATTATTTGATTGTAATTTAACAGAGAAAAAAAACTTTTAGATTTCCAACACTGCATTTAACATAAATAAATTAACTGTTACAGAAAATGTTTGTATGCTAGTCAAATACAGAACATATGTAGTAGACCACATTTTAGGGAATAAACAAATGCTTGCTGTCAGGAATTACCTGCAAAATTAGAAGCAAGTAAGACAAACTGTGGCAGTTTCACCAAGATGCTTAGAAAAACCTGCTGGACAATTTCCTTCTAAAATCACTAAAAATGTATCTGAGATATCTGACGCATTTTAGACAAAAGATTATTATTCTGAAAGATTATTGCTTTTTACACAGTACTGTATAATTCACACACATACATATTATGTAGTTGTAATCAATCCTTCTCTGTCCAAGTTTGTACACAAAAAAAAAAAGACATTAGCCTTAGCTCCAATCAAACAAGCACATCTTCTCCCCTGCATGAGGAAAGACAATTTTTTTTCTTCTCAGACTAATTGCCAAGGTGCATTTCTGAACAGTTCAAAACAAGTTATCCCATTAGTTTTCCTTAACCTCGGATCTTTACTTGGTGAGTTCGCTTAACAGCTTCAAAATTTTAAGTTGTTGAAAGCACCAGCTAGCAATTTCTACTGTAGTTATAAGATATAAATAAATAAACTTAAATAGAAGCACACTTTGCAGATTTTTTTCAGCAATTGAGCATCCCTGATGACACGGCGAGAGCATGGAGTGTAGAAGTGTGTGTGGGTGCATGATTGCACTTGGGCCAAAGAGTGTGTGGCAGGCCTCTCCTGGCCTAAGGCCTCTCTCTACAGGGTCAAAGTTTCTTATAAGTAGTTATTCCTGATGAGGGCACAACTCCCAGCTTGAACAAGACCTGTTGACTCGGTCTGTTTCTGGATATATAGCATTTGCTCTGTTTTTTTTTCTCAGCAACGTCTGTGCCACAGAATGTAAGAGGGCAGAAAAGAAGAGGAAAACATAGAAAGGATTCCAGCTTCATTAAAAATCGAGATAGAGGCCGTGGTGTGTGTTTGTTGTTGCCCCTGGCTCACAATGAAATTTGTTAGGTGTGTGTGTGTGTGTGTGTGGGTGTGTGAGGGGGTGAGGGGGGCTTGGGAGTTGCTGCCTGTCTCTCCATGCCTGTTAAGAGTATAATTTAGAGGAATAATTAAAACCGAATACTGCCCCATAAACAAAAGATAAACTATAAAGCGGCAGCATTGCCTGCTGTTTCATGGCCATCACTCCCAGCTGTTGAAGGACTGATCATTTTTACACAGTGCCCAGGCTCAGAACAGCCCAATGGTCCAGCAAAGGCTACAGTGTGCAATACCCTGACAGGCCATATACACTCTCTCATGCACAAAAGGGCTTTGGATGGAACAGGTGTCTGGAGAATAGCTTCTATTTGAGCTGAAATGTGGGCAGTTTATAGCAAAAACCCCTGAGTTTTCTTAATTGTATTTGATGATCAGTTTGGTTTGTGATTCAGCACACCATCTTGTGATTGTGCTGACCTGAAACATCATATGATACTGTAGATTGTAGATTCCAGTGAAATTGGGTTGTATATCTATAAACAAGACAGTGACCTGGAGAACACTGAGTATAGATGGGCTGTTGGGGGAAACAACATAGCGGATACTTTCAGACTCCCATTAGCATAAAACTGAGTAAATTATTCATGATGAATGCTTAATCTTAAGGGAAAGCTCTAGTTAATGTAGATAGTGCTCTGAGAGCGCGTTTCTTGCTGGATTCAGCATTCACAGGCGCTTACGGGAAAAGGCCTCACCACTCAGTCCTCTCTGTTCCGAGCTCTTTCAAGGGGTTGCGCTCTGAGCCCATCTCCCATTCCCACTTACACTCTCTACTCTGTCTCTCCATTTCTACCCCTTCTCCCCCTGTCTCTCTCTCTCTCTTTCTCTCTCTCTATAATAGACTCTGGCCTTTTTCCAGAGAGCGATTAAACGGAATGATCATCTCTCTCATGCTCTCTGGCTCGCTCTTGCACACTACATGTATGCCTGATTAGTGTATAAGAAGAAAAACACATTAAAGGCAAAGAATGCAAAGCACAGTTAATGCTGTCCAGTAAGTTAGTGAGAGTACGTCTAATAACGTCATTCTTGCTTACCCTGCCCCTTTACCTTTGTCACACCCTGTATTTTGTCTTTTTTTACCCTCCAGCACTCTCTCACTCTTTCTCCCCCTCCCTTCTGTGTGAAAGGCCTAATCTTGGACAGCCAGTACACTCAGCTGAAAGTGCACCAAAAATGCTGAAATTATAGCTACATTTTAATGACTATTGTGTGCCATTAAGAAGTTTCTATAGCCCATACGTTTTTAAAATGAGATTTATCAGGGCAGGACAATCATCATAAACAATATAGAGCTGAGTGATTTTTACAGCAGGACAGTGAGAACAAGAAAAGAAGAAAGTGGAAAAAATGGGCAGGGGGAGCGAAACAGAAAAGGGAGAGTGGAAGTCTGGTATATGAAGAGCTTACACTCTCCAGTCCTTTTAATGTCCTAGTGGTGATTTTGAACACACAGGACCTGATGTAATATGGCTAAAAGGGATTCGAGACCACACCCCTAGGGGCTTCATGTGCTCCATTAAAGCCACTGTATTTTTACAAGCATGACAATGCGCTGGCCCTTTAAAAAGACACCAGTTTGCACTGGAATTTTTTCAGTCTTGTTTTGGCAAGCCATGCCTGAGGGGGTCAGCTAAGAAGTCATTCGTAAGGGGTAATAATCCGATCACTCCTGTCTCAACCAGATTTTGTTTCTTGCTGACTGCAGGTGGGTTTTTTTTGTTGCTGCTGCTCTGTGTGAGTTTTCATCAAAAGTAAAGCCAAGAAGAAACAAGGGAAGAGACAGAAGTCGCTGCAGTTGTTTCGGTTTGGACCTGTGTTGTTTGCTGCATTTCCATTAGAGCAGTCAAAGGGGTTAGAGAGGCCATTGTACTCAAAGACACACCTGCAGGGAAACTGCAAAGCTGTGCCTAACTGCTCATCCAGGCTATTTAAGGTGTACTTATTTGGGAATTAACACTGACTCCTAGGCCCCCCTCCCATCAACCCTTTTGTGTTTGTCCGATGGGCCTTACTCTCATTCCACTTTCTTCTTTCTTTTGCCTCCCTTGGCCTTCTAATCCACCCAGCCTTCTTTTCCCTGTGGCTCTGCTAATGTCCAAGCCCCAGTCACAGGCTGGCTTCCTGGAAGAAAGCGAAAGTTGCAAAACCTGTGGTTGAGTGTCTTTAGTCTGAACAGGCATAGTGTGGTGGAGATGGAGATAAGCAGAGCAGCCATACCCTACAGGTACCTGTCAGACTGAACAGCTCAAGAGAGTGGGAGGATGAGAACGAGAGCATGTGCAGATTTGAGTTTGTCTCTCCCCCGCCTGCTTCCATCGGCACAGCTAACACATTTATGCAAATCTTTTTGGGCATTATTACAGATAAGCTCATTTTATAGCCTGATTTCCACTCTCCTGTGTGCTATAATGAGTCTCTGAGCGTGGGGGTGCTTGTTTGGGGAAGAATACCGGCCTCTTGCCCTGCAGTCTGCACACAGTGGAGAGCTTTTGTTTTTCCATTTGAAGAGAGAGGGACGGAGGAGGTGTTGAATTTGACAGTAGTTAGTGCCATTAGCTCTTGTTATTGGAGGCAGCAGTCTAATAATTTCTAATTACCCCAAGGAGGTATTAGGAGTGTTAGGAAGCAAGGATAATTTCTTATTTACACGCCTCAAGCAGTGAGCACTCTTAAAGAACGGAGGGTAATGTGAAACAAAACAAATCAACATGCCAAACAGGGCTACAGCCTGGGGGGAGATAATGTTCATTATGCATTACGATAATTCATTTAGAAGGTTATCAATTTCAGAATAGAGGGGGTTGTTTTGAGGAGTGGAAAAAACACACACACATGCATACATGATTTCAAAGAAAGGAGATGAAAAAAGAAGGATACTATTCAGAAATGGCCTGGCTGCTGCGTTTCTAAAGGCTTGTTGCAATTACAGTTTCCATGTTTCCAGGCGAAACATGTTTTTTAAACGCACCCAGTCTTTTCTTCATTCTATCTCTGGCATTGTTTTACTCAATCAACCTACAGAAGCTTAATTTGCCTTTAATGAAAGCCGCTTGGCTAAAGAATTTGCTTTTGATGCCATTTGTTCTGACTTAAACTAAATGTAGCAATGCCCGTTTTTTAAATACTATAACTGCTGTTAAAGTGGCATCAGTAATTAACTGGATATTGCATGTTCCATGAGTGCCATGTTTTGATTTCAGTTTCCTGACAACACATGTTCCATCTCTTCTTATTTTTTCTATCCCATCTTTCCTTGGACAGTGAAACAGGAACGAGTAAGGCTCCATTAGAACAATTGCAGGAAGCTTAAGAGTGGTAAATGAGAGAAAGAAAGAAATACAAAGTGAATGATTAGAGCTAGCCATATCCACAAGCCTGCTCAAGTCCACAAGGAAAAACAAATATTTTAGAAGACTTTATTTAATGTAGATACTGAAAAGAAAAGCACACAAAAATCTCCCTCAATGAGGGTAGAACTGTATTGTTTGGGCCGAATACTTACTCTCTGGGATGCAGTCCTCAGACAACTGCCTGTCTGGTGGAGACATCTGTGGAGGCTGACCCCCTGACCCTAAAAAAGAATGCTGTGAAGGTGGGGGAATGCTGACTTTACCCCTCACATGGCCCGGAGGACAGCTAAGCAGCACATGAGAACAAACTCCGCAACTATTAAAAACTACACAAAGAAAGACAGAGGGAGAGAGAAAGAGAGAGAGGAAGATAACAAAAAAGAAAACGCTAGATCAGGCCAAAGCATATAGGACTGGTCTTTTTTTTTTTTTTTGCCCCAAAGGCCTCGCTGCTACTGCTACTGCTCGGACCCTCATGAGATCGTTTTCATCCTTTATGAGTAAAGATGAGCCAGGTGGAGACGGAGAGCAGGAGAGGTTATGTAGCTGAAGAGCTTCGGTTTGGTGGGGAGCTGCTCCCTGCTGCCATGGCCGCCTGCTATTCAGTGCACCTGCCATTGTGTGGGCATCCATCCAGCTCTATTGTTGTAACAGAAAATGATTCGTGCTCCCTGTGGCTCCGGAGGCATGCAGGAACAGTTACAGCCACCACTGCTCTCATTCCCACCATCCACCACATCTGTACTCCTCTTCCTCTTGATTTTATGCTGAGAACCTTTTGCTCAGTATTGGCTATTCACTCTCAGATAAATGTTTGTCAGTCTGTCTGCCTGTCTGTCTCGCTGTCTGGATAAGTGCACATTCAGTGCTACACACTCTGTCCATGAGCTTCAGGCGACTTCCTCAGCTTCTGCTTCTGAGGCCTGATGGGAAAGGAAAAATTGGAAAGTCAATAGTGAGGGCCAGAAAAAGAAAGAAAGCAGCAGAAGATACACTAAAGATGAAAAAACAGATGAAAGCAAAGAAAATAATGGTCTTGAAGAGGCATAATGGTGGTGAGGAATTGCATCAGATGTTTTTCTGACCATGCAGTTACTTTAAAGGTGCCTGTTAATGTCATCATTACGAACATGCCACATTATAATGATATCTTGAGGAACAGGTTCAAGATATTATAGCAATTCCCTATAAGTTACAGTGCCAAAGAACACTTACGATGTGACTGTCATCATCTGCTACTCCATTTTTCAATATACACTTTTCTCCCCTGAGGAAAATTCTGGGCTCTCCAATTCTTAATGTCAGGCAGCTAATTAAGGAAACATGCAAGTAATGTGTGGGATAATTCATTTGGGCAGGTCAAGGTGTTAGAGTGGCAATAATTGGAGCCCTGGACTTCCAAACTCTTATTTCTCACTGTGGTAATAAGCACCTCACCGTGTCAGCTATGGCCAGAGTGCAATTTTTACTGTCAAGAGCTTTCAAGACTCTAAAGTCAGACACAGTGCCAGCACTGGACTGTAATAAAATGAACTGCTGATCTTACCTTACACACTATGGATGCTAGGAGCTCATCAAAAGATGGCAGCTACCTCCATTAACAGAGGAAAATTGTCTCACGTCAAGGCATTAAGCCAACCAGACATGGTTTTGTTACGTTATATCCATCTTAATTAATTCATTTACAGTTTAAATTTCTTTAACATTCTACTTACATTTATGCATTTCTGAGAACAGTGAGGGAATTCTGGAGCGGGTTCTCCCTTTTAGTTGGAAGAGAATAAATAGAGCGCAGTTTTTTTTTTTTTTGGAAATGATAATTACAGTCAGGAATGTCTGTGGGGAGGACAGCAGGCCATGGTTATTGACTTGTAAAGGAGCCGGTAGGTGAGTCTTGACAAGACGTGAGCAGGCCTGAATCTTGTAAAGAAGTATCTGATTTCTCTGCTAGTTGGGTCTCTAGAGAGGCAGCAGTGTTCTATCTCTCTATGTTGATCATGGGCTCACTGCTGTATGGAAAAAAAGGCCTGATAAAAAAAGAAAAAGTGACTTTTAGTGCAAGAAGTGTTCTTTGCTTCTTCAAGGTACATTGGGCTGCCGGGGGAAAGTGACTGTATTTCTGTGTACGTGTGTGAGAAAGCAAAAAAAAGGTCAAATGGTAAAAAGAACCAAGGCAGCAAGAGGGAAGGCAAAAGTGGTGATCAGCTAACATGGCTTCTCACAGGCCTAACTAATTTATGAAGGCAAACTGCGCAAGAGAGGCAGGTGGAATTGGAAGAAGTTTATACTCTGACTCGGCCCAGGGGGGACTCTTCTGGGTTTGAACTTTATCAGGGGCTACACTTAATCAATAAACTATTGGAAAAAGAATTAATTACTAAAGCAGAATAAAACAGCTGCATTTTAAACTGAGGATTCATCAATTCAGTAATCTCTCAGTTTCAACTCAGGTGCCAAGAGGATCATTCTGACTTCATGTAATGAGGAACTGTGGGAGTTTAGCTCCCCTGCAACACCCGTTTCTCAAACGCGCACACACTCTCACCATGCTCTTCCTTTCCTCCACCCGTGCCTGATGGTTGAGGAATTCACAGTCGTCTTTCCCTCAGCTGTTTGTCATCACTGTCGAATCTCCTGGCTGAGAGAACCTCCTCTTCCCTGTTCTTGCCTCCATTTGGTGTCCAGTGGCTCCCACTCCCCCGCCTTCTCTTCTGCCACATTCCCTTCCTACCAAATTCCTGTCTTCCCAGGGATGGCAAAAGGGTATTAATGTGAAAGGCTTCGATGCTGGGGCCAGTGGAGCGAGTTTGTCCCTCTGAGGGAGAAGCGGACATTCCTGAACGCAGGGACACCCCCCTCCATGCCCCCCAACCACCCCCCCCACCCCAGCAGGACCCACCTCTCTTCTGAACCCAGTGTAGTGAATTTCAAGGAGGGTTGAAAAAGGGTTATGGGTGATGAATTGGGTTTTTAGTGAGCTCATTAGGAAGCCAAACAGAGTTTAGGCGGTGGAGCGGAGTGGAGTGGGGCCGCAGCGCAGTAATCAGTTCTGCTCGCTTTGTTCCCTGCCTCCAGGACATTTTCAGAGCAAAACTTCATGGCAGTGAGCTGATGAGAGGGTCGACCGAGCAGAGGCTACAATCTGATGGTTGACTTGTTGATTTATAAACCTTTTAATTCATTTACTCTCCTGTCTCTTTCGCCTCACTCGTCCAAACGAGGGAGGCTAAAAATCTTGCCTTTGTGAGCTCTCTCTTTGATGGCAGTGTCCGGCATTGTATGATGGACTCTCCTTTAAAACTCACAAGGTTTCTTATGTATTTGTTTAAGTTTAAAGTTTAATTGAGGGTAAATTAGCACCATCAAAAATATTATCTACTGCAGGGATGTGTAAAATCTGAGTCTTAGCATGAAATGAAGGAGCCTCTCTCTCTTACTCTCTCTCTTTCTCTCTCTCTCACTCACCCTCTCTCGCTCTCCCTCTCACACACAGTCTCTCACTCTCTCTTTGCAGCTCTTCTCTCTTTTCTGAAGAGGACTTTGATATTCCCTTACCAGGAATTAATAAAGCCATATTGCCGTTAGCAGCCAAATCCACGCTCTTTTCTCTCCGTCTGTTTTCTTTCAAATCACACTCTCTCTTGCTCTCTCACTCTCTGGGCGCTTGGTGTTTTTTGCAGCTTTTCAGTTTATCATTTGCACAGCATATGAATCCTGTTTTGGTGAGAATTTATGTAATTTGCTCTGCTAATTATTGCCGTAATTAACACTTTAATTACTGCAGTGTGAAACTGCTCTGCTCCGCAGGTCTCCGCCTCCGCCAATAGCTAGAGCTCGAGACACATGCAATCAGGCACTGAGGCTCAGTCGTTATTTGTTTTCCATAATAATGCAGCCATCAAAATGTACAGGGACAGAAAGATAGAGATGAGAAAAAAAGAGAGAGCTGAGCTGAGAGAGAGACAGAGAGAGAGAGAGAGAGAGAGAGAGAGAGAGAGAGAGAGAGAGAGCTGAGAGGCTGGGTGCACCTCGATAACCTCTGGGACCAATTAGCACAATTTGATTTAGAAAAAAACAGGGAGGAAGAGCTTGGGCTGTGTGCTTGGTTTAGGGAATGGGGAATGGGGTGGAGTTGTCAGAGAGTCAGTGAGTGTGAAATCTTTGGTCTAGACCCAAGGCCCTTCATTAGGCTCTGATCCCTGTCTCTGGAGCGAGAGGCAGTCATGGGCATCACAGCGCCTTTTAGTTCTCCCCAAAAGGAGTGTGAGAGGAGGTGGGGGTGTATGCTGTTGCTCTCTCATCTTCAGCAATTTATCCCTTTACAATTCATGCAAATTGGAGCCTGACATCTGCAAGAGCCTGATTGTTTCTCAGTTTCTCTCTCACACATCTTTATTGCATTTCTTTGTCTTTTTTAAATTAACTTTCCTGTTTCACTGGGCTGTAGATGCAGCCATCCTTTCCATAGACACTTCTCAGTGCCTTAAACAGTTCTGCTCAAGGCGACAGTTCATCCACACACACATATTTGTTATCCCAGTCATTACAAATCACTTTTGGCATCTTAAAATAAAACACTTTAGTGTCATTTTAGTTTACTCTCTGAACCCTTGTGGCAGTTGTGAGGACGTTTGTGTTTGGAGGCCGCTAATTTAGGCACGCACACAGCACTGATCTAAATGAAAGGTTTTGTGACTTATGAAATCATCAGCAGTACTGAGTGATTAACAGGCTAATGAGTGGCAGAAGGGAGGGGAAGGGGGGAGATGGAAAATCAGGGGCACAATCAGAGGCCGGGAGCAGCCATTGTGGGCCTCTCAAAGGCCCTATTTATGATGTAATTAGATAATTGTTGTTACAGGTAGCAGGTTAATTACACTTGTAATTATCTAGCCCAGAGCCTTTGATAATATACATAACTAGGCTTCCCCAAACATCAGGGTTATTGGCAGATGATTATCACTTCAAACTGATGATAAGGGGCACACAGAATTTTCCTATTCCTGCTGTCTCTTCCTTATTCTTCCTCACTTTTAGAGCGTTGGTATGGTGAAAAGGTAGGCAAAAATGTGACTTTGAGCTCAGCGTTTTCCTTTGTCCTGGGTTTGAGCCATTCTGTGCTGCAGGGTCAGGGCAAATCTTAATAGCGAGGTGATAGCTATCTACAGCATTCCTGGGATGATAGAACGCTAACATTCTGATGGCAGGGCTGGGGGCCTCTGATATGTGTGTGTGTTCTACCCCCTCAAAGACACTGCATCCTCCCAGTGCAAAAAGACATCTCATTAAACCTCTTATTCCACTTCATTTACGAGCAAGCCTAACTATGTGTTCTTCAGCATGAACAACTACAAATTAGTGCTGCAGTAGAAAAAAAAAACAATGCACAGATAGAGATTAACGCTGAGAGAGGATGCAGCTGTGGTAAATAGCAAGACAAGTTTCTGCAGAGTTCTTCAGTGTGTGTGTGTGTGTGTGTGTGCGCGTGTGTGCGTGTGTGTGTTTGGATGTGGAGGGGGGTGGGGTGGGGTGGGGGGGATACTGGTTTACACTGAATTGCTGTGTGAAGAAAAAAGAGAAAAAAAGTTCATAGAGCTGTTAATGACTCGCAGTGTCTCACTCCTAATTTGTTAGCACAGTGCAGTGTTTACCAAGCTGTTGTTTTACAGGCTAGCATGCACACTGCTGCTCAGGAAATAATTGCCATAAAACGTCAATCCTCTGGGGCAATCCCATCCTGCACTCTGTATTCTCTTCACCTGAGCTTGACTGAACTGTGACATAAACCAGCGAGTACAGTCAAATCTAGCCTTTAGAGAGTGCTAAACTGCCGATGCAGCAGTGGACAGGAGTGTGTGTTTTGTAAGTGTGTTCCTGTGTGATGAGGCCTGCTGGAGTGTGAATGGAAGTGCTCTGTGTCAGGACCATGTGGCCCGGGTGCAGGCGAGGGTCCCTGCGTGAATCCTGAGTAAATAAAAAAAAAGAGGAGGGGGGACAGTGGACAAAGAGAGCAGAGCCCCTGCTACAGCTTGCATTGGCAGCCATTTGGGTTCTTGAATGTGCTAAATGCTGCTTATGCCGACTGAAAGGTTCAGGAGAAAAGGAGGGAAAAGAGGCTTTAAATCCCTTCTTTTTTCTCCCTTTCTCGGTGAGAGAGCCTTAAAGAAGAATTGTCAAAAGGGAGGAGGGAGCTGTAGGGGCAGTGCTGCAGGCTGAGGTGAGGATATGGCCTAACAAGACGGGACCTGCGTTGTTCCCGCTGCCTTTGAGGGCTTTTGAGGGTGTGCACTATGGCTTGGGTCACTGCTCTCTAGCATGTGCCCCTCTGCTTTCTTGTTTAAATACTGAGGCTTTATGCAATATCCTTGTGTTTTCCTGCTGAATATGGTGGATTCTTCACAAAAATGACTGAGCAGCATAACCCAGTGGGTGGGGGAAGCTTAGCTCTAGTGGGGCCTAAATTAGTCACTTTAAACACAGCCTCTGGAAGGCACTGCCTCCACATTTATGCTCCATTACTCTGAAACAAATGCCCAAGCCAAGCGAAACGCAAATCCACTGCTAAGTCACTCTGAGAAGACATGGCTTGGTCTCTAAAAACATCAGCTATATACACAGCTAACATAGTTATAGATAGCAAGCAGAAGTTTTTCAATCCATACCTTCTTCAACAGAACAACTTAAAAATATATTTTTACACGTTGTAGCATTTGGAAGCAAATCACTTTTGACATAATTGCACAACATGACCCAGAATGTTGGGTGGCCCTGAGCATTATTTCTGAGTGCTAACTTTAGAGCATACCGTGCCCCCTAGCCGTGTCGCCAACACATTTATATCCGCAGGACTTATTTGTAGCATCCTGCAGGCAAATGCTCTCTATACACTTCTCTTAGAATTCAGGACACACATCAATGCCTGGCATGTCCACAGGAGGACAGCGACAAAATCTCCCAAAATTCTGTACATTTTTAAGGATAATATGTACTGATACCCAATACTAATAATGAGCCATATATGATATGTATGATCACTCATGCAGATATTAGGGTACAAGTTTACTAATCAGGATTTAATGAGGACTTCACCTATTTGTTTGGAAATTGTGCTAGTTGTGTTAGAGGATCAGCTTTACCGTCGACACAGGCATGCTTACATCAGGGACATATTTTGTTGAGATGACACAAAGAGGGATGGAGTGAGGAGAAAGAGGGAATAAAGAAGGAGGGCAATAGGGCCTGGCTTTTTTCATCCTTCAAGGGCATAGCTTTTCCACAAGTGCCTGGGGCTACACTCCAGCACCTCTCCTCCCTGAGGCCTTTCGCCTGCCTCCTAATAGCCATCCCCATCTGTGTCACACAGGCAGATGATGGGATGCTTCCCCTTCCCTTTTTTCCATTCTCTCCCTCTCACTCTGCCCCCTTTTTTTTAGCAGATTGCACATCCACACAGGTTAAAATGCCAGAGTTGCCAGGGAACAGTCAGAAGCCATTAGTGTTTGGGACAATTTGCCCTGCAGCACTTCTTCTCTGGTTCATAAGAAAGGAGTGGGGGCGGATGTAAATCACCAACTCGCCTTTAGATGTAATGAGGGTGTGCAAGTTTGTCCTCCTTTCTTTCTTTCTTTCTTTCTTTCTTTCTTTCTTTCTTTCTTTCTTTCTTTCTTTCTTTCTTTCTTTCTTTCTATCTTCCTTCCTTCACACACTCAAATGGAAACTCACATCCACATATACATATAGCTATAGCTGAGATGAAATCTGCTCACATTGTGTACAGTGTAGGAGCATGTGTGTGTGTATGTGTCTGTGCGGGAGATAGAAACTTGATGAAAGCCTGGGAGTCTGATTTCACCCTGCTGGGGAGGCAGGCTGAGCCTACTGGAGCGGCCAGAGCTGGAGGGTAATGAAGTGACAGGTCAGTCTGTAAATACGCATGGGTCGGCCCGGCCCCAGTAAGGGGGAGGCTATCGCGTTGCAGTGAAAATGGAAACGTCAATAAAATTAATCTGCCATCCTTTTGGCCAGGGCCAATCGGCCTCTCTGCGTCTGGACTCTACCAAAGTGACTGTGTGGCCAACAGCAGGCGTAGCTTATGACACCACTACAACAACACAAGTTTGTACTACTACATCCAAAAACGACATTGAAAACTCCCACAACTCCTCTACACACACATTCACACACAGTCACACACACCCACACACAAGTTTCTCCTCTCCCTGGGTGATATTATTATTATTGAAGTGGAGAGCAAACTGAAGAATTAGCACGCCGTCTGGGTAGCATTTCACAGGAAGCCACACACGGTCAGGCTGAGGCTACGGCTTGGCTCCAGTTTATTGTTTTAGGCTTTCCTGAACAAGGGCTTTTACTTAGCCTGGGATTTATGGCATTTGCTGCTAATGAATGCCCATTCTACAATTACAGACCCTGTCCACTATTCCCACGTGTGGGTCTTTGCACTATTGTTATGAAAGGGACACACAAAACTCAGTAGCGAAGAAAAGGTGAAAGAGAGTGAAAAAGAAGCAGAAAAAAGATGCAGAGAAGAGGGACGTCTGCACTGTCCTTGTAGTCTTCATGTAATTACTCCTCTAGTCGGATCCTTTTTCTTTCCCCCTTTTTAATGTTATAACTTCAAATATTTATGTGAGATTTATGGCTTGTGTAGGTGCATGTGATTGATGTTTCCCCAAAAACAGGAAGACATACAAGTCTAGATTTGGAGAATGTCAGGGTCCTGCTATGCCTTAGTGAAGAAGTTTTTCAGATACATAATTTAGATGCCCTCAAGGAAGGCTTTCAAGGCATTTTTGCCCGAGGGCAAGAAAAAATAACCATGACTGCTAAAAGTAAATCATTTTTGCTAATGCAGAGTTAATGGTGCAGAGGAGGAGAAAGAAGGCGAGGGCTTGGGATTAGAACTTGGGTTTAAAGGAAGCCAGGCAGCCTTGATATGCACATGTTTCCTGCCCAAATCAAACGCTGACAGGCATTAATGCAGCACAAAGCTGCTATGCCCCTATCATGCAAATGAACGGGTAAGAGGGGGAGGGACCAAGGAGAGATGGACTGCACTCTATTATGTGCGTCCAAGTGCAACAATGAAACACCACTGCATACTTCCCACCTACTCTCCCACTGTTCCTTAAGTTTGGTAATTTTGTTGGTATTTGTATATGTGTTTATGTCACACTTGTTTATAAGGTTTGACATTAAGTCCGTCTCCACTATTTATGTTAAGCATGCAAATATAACCTAATTGATTACATAGAAAGAGTTCTTTTTACAATTATTGTATTTCCTATTATTTTCTGTTTACTGAGTCCTTCTGTTTATGGTTTAGGATTTTATTTCGGTCCAAGCAAAACTCCAGATCCAATAACCTTCTGTCTATGAGAGAGGTTACATTACAAAAAGCGCATGAAGCTGTAGGAGATTATGTTCAGTTTCTAAAGAGCTCTCGTTTTGACCAGGAGACGGCTTAGACAACAGCGTGGCCTCGCCTGGTACAGGAGACGATGATGACCCAGACAAAGACAAAAAGCGTCAGAAAAAGCGTGGCATCTTCCCCAAGGTGGCTACCAACATCATGCGAGCATGGCTCTTCCAGCATCTCACAGTAAGTGATCTTGTCCTCACTTTTTATTGCACGGCTGTACATGATATCACACTTCCCACAATAATCACAAACAACATGTCTGTATCCTCACCTAAACTGCACAAATCAAAGTCAGATTGATTTACATTTTCATTGATTTATATCTGTATTTTACTGGGGTCAACACAATCAGATGGCCTGCTTTCCCCTGTTGAAAATGGACTTAAACCACTGAGACATATAGCCTGAGCTTGAACAACACGCTCCACTTTCTTCCTCTTGAACCACAAAGAGGCTTCCTAAAACCACAATAATTTTCTAGTATCTCATTACCTTTCACTCCAAAGTCTGTGGCTGACACCAACTAAATACTCATTATAGTTGTCAGTAAAAAATTAAAGAACCCTTTTGTTTATTCAACTTTGCTATATATTTATCTCACACTCAGTGCAGCAATCACATGTATGCGTCATGAAATTAAATCTTTAAAGACTGCATTATAGATATTGTGTGTTGTGATTAGGATAGGCATATGAGATTGTGACTGGTGTTTGGTGTGTCTTTGTGTGTGGGTTGCCTGTGTAAGAGGGGTAAGAGGAGGCCAGAGGGGGCCAGGCTGGTGGGGGTGAGTGAGGGGCCAAAGACGGTCATGTTCCATTGCCCTCTCTAATGTCAGGACATGATCGGAGACTAGAAGCTGTATTGATTTGGACCCAGAAGGTCAGGTTACATGGAACGCTGTTCCTGAGCACGCGGCTGCATAAGGGGCTATGCAGGAAGTTGAGCCATGTGTGTCTGTGAATGTCTGTCTGTGGATGTGAATATGAAGACAGTGGCCTTAAGCCCTGTGATCTGTATGCGTCACAAGGTCACGTGCCCTCTGAAGCCATGCTGGCTGTAGAACCCCCAATGCTGGAGCGTTAACCCCAGCCCTGATTACCTAAGCAAAGCCCAAATAATGAGGTCCTGCAAATGCAGCCTAATTGAAAGGCCTGTAAATCCATTACATATTGGTCAGGGATAATCAGGAGCTGTTTAATCACTTTTCCCTATTCAGGAGCAGTGAAGCTTCAACAGCCAAGCCCTGAACCTTGCCATGTGCTTATTATTCCCATCATTATCAAAATGACTTCACAGCTGTTCATGGCTACATCTCCTCTGCTGGAAATTTTCAGTAAATCAGTTAACACATCTTTCATTTGAGAATGTTGAGTGTTAGGGAGAGATAACATCATAGGCATTCTTTTTTTTCTTTATTTGCATTCTACTGTCTTTATGCTTGAAGTTGCTTGATGAGTGGGAAGAAAAATTTAGGGGCCTCCTTTTAGCCACCTACCACAGTGTTTTTTTCTTTACACACACGCCTCCTGGTTAATTTACTTGGCTCACACCATGCAGAAATTTCTTGCTTTATTGAGGGATCATTAGGCGTCTTTCCTGGCGACTCAAGGAATGCCTATTGTGGCTTCTCTTAGCTCCTGCGATTGCACAGCAAAATGAAGGCTGATTCACAGAGAGCTATACAGCCGTTTCCACCAATTTTCTTTAGAATTGTTTTAAAATAGTGAATGAGAAGCGAGAGAGAGAGAGAGAGAGAGAGAGAGGGAGAGAGACAAAAAGAAGAAAGGGCAAGAGAGAGAATAAAGCCTGATAGATTAAGCCTCTGAGTATTTTTTTATTCATGGAAGTACAGCTTTCAAGACCCCATTTTCTTCTTCTTTTGGTAGCTCTCTTGCTTTTTACATGTTTTCTCCTATCTTTTTTGGAGCCTTTTGTGAAAAACCCTGGTTGGACTTGTACAAGCAATAATCCTTTCCTTTTAACCTACCTTTATAGTTTTTCCTGTGAAAAAAAAAGGCCTAATTGAATTATCCTCTACTACTCACTTCAGCCCTTATACAATTCCTTACTTGGTCACACACACATACGCATACCACACACTAGCACATCCAACTCTTTTACTTTTTACTTTAATTTGTTAAGCAAATGTATTTCCTATTTCAGGATGCGTTTGTGCTATAGAGAATTCTTGGGGACTTTGGCCCCTGAATGGCCTATTGGGGCATTCTGGCATTCAGGCATTCATTAGAGAGGGCAGAATGAAAGGAGTAGGGTTGTATTTTCTCAAATGCTCAGGCCAGCATGGAGCTACTCTTCCATGAGCTCCAGGGGTCTCTCTACATATGTTCTCAACATCTAGCCATTGTCACCTTTTCTGAAAAGCTCAAAAGGACAGCCCCCCTGCCTGTTCGCGGAAAAACAACACAGGCCAACAGTAACAATTGTTGGCTTTTGGATTCAGTATAACAAAATCGATGCCCCTCCCGTCTCCTGCCTCCCCTGCACACTTTGACCCCACACTTTCATGGGAGAAATCTCACTGAGCTTTTCGCCATTACAATTGTCTCTGCTTAAAAGGGCCGCTTCAATTGGCACCCACCAACAGCTTCCTAAGGGATGGGAAAGATGCCTGGTCCCACACCATCCTCTCTGAAGAATGCAAGCCAGAAATTTGCTTGTATTTAGTTTAATGCGAGCTCATACAGCTTTCAATGGTGCAAAAACCAGCGTCTTTTAGTAGACTGAGATCAGCTGGTGTAAACTGGCCTTGAACACTCAGTGTCTGTCTGTCTTTTCTCTCAGCTTTTCTGGATGTTTTCCAGTACCATTAGGAAAGGGGAAATCCCAGTGTGTTGCTATAAGCTTTCCCATAGTGCTGCAAGCTTATGTTATTAGGAAGGTAAATTTCTCAGCAGGCTAGATTCATCTGTTAGGCTTTACATGCTAGAAAAGTCAAAGAAAGTGAGACTTGTGGAAAAAAGAGGATATATGATAAAGAAAGTCTATAAGATCTGACAAAAAGTGTGTGGGCATGTTTTAGTAGCAAACAACTCTGAATTCTCTCAGCCTGTTCATGCCCCCGTCCTCCCTCCTCTAGAGCAGCCATTGCGCCCCTGCAAAGACAAGGGTCGGCCTTGCAATAAAAACAGGAAGCACTCAGATACAAAGATACCACTCCAGGCCCAGCCTGTCTTTTCACTAACGTAAACCTTCAAACACCAATGAATATAAATAGGCCCCTCTGAACAGGCTAGGAACAAGGCTGAGTGGATTTCTACAAGGGTCTAAGAGTTGGTCAGATGGCTGAACAGTAGCATGCTCTCTTTCTCAGTCTCTCTGAGATCAAGCCTCTTGGGTTCCATGCCATTCTGTCTCCTTACCGGCCTGATTTGAAGTGCTGCTAAGCTGCAAAGCCAGGTGTATTGCTCCCCTGGGGTCACTGAAAGAGAAGTGATAGATCCCATGGCCATTTTGGAGAACCTAATAGCACATTAGCACGTCTTTATATGGGATTATGTTATAAGGTTAATTTTCAACATTCATGTCTAAGGCAATTTGAGTACGAATTATTGATTGCTTCAACACTGATTATTTAAATAGATTTTTGTTTTACAAAGAAATTTTGGGAAGTGTATTAGTTTGTATTTGTAACAAAACTTTCATGAGGACTTCAATCTCACTATTACCTGATCCTGGACAAACAAGGCTATAGCATTCACTACTCCCTAAGGAACAGTAATTGCCATAGTAACCCAGTGTCACCTCCAGGTCACTCCCTTAGAGACGTGATTTTAAAACCCTTTAGACAATGAACCAATAAACAAATAAACAGGTTAAGCCAATAATATGTGTGCCCAGGTCTGCTAAGGATGCTTGTCCCAGATGACAGTAGCAGACTTACCAGTTATGTTTTTTCCTGCCTTTCAATTTCTAATCCAGATGTATATTTCTATCCTTCTGCTGTTAAGCTGTTGTAGAACATCTGCTAACATTTTTTAAGATTGGGCACATGTGCAGATACACATTTGTACGTACACACACACACACACACACACTCTTAGATGGATGTTCTACTCCTTTCAACTAAAACTCAACTTTAAAATTAGTTTTTACCACATTCTTTCTTCATCACTTTTGTTTTAGCATGTTGGTGCAGCCATGCTGTGAAGGCTAATACTTTGGCCATTCATAAGACGTGATTTCATTTAGTGCCCGGTTAGTGCTTGTTTTGTGTTTGGCTAGAGGTGGGGTGAGGTGGCCGTTGGGGTGCCATGGGGGTCAGAGGGGTGCAGGGTTCAAGGAGGCCCACACACTAATGTCATTTGCTTCCAAACGCAGAAGTCAGGTCGCCAGTCACCCGTGGCAACCCAGGCAACAATTCAGTTCAGCGCCAAAGCTGGGTATGTGAGTCTATATGTGTTTGTGCACATCTATGTGGCTGTTTATGTTTGTGGCATTCTACCAGGAAACCTAATTATGTATATGTATATGTTTATGACTTGCTTATGAGAGGCTTTTGAGCACAAAACTAATTGTAAGCATGGGTTGTGGAGTAGCTATGTTTTTGAAGTTGCTGAATAGAAGTAATTACCAAAGGGGTAGGTCTGGCCTGTGCTTTTTGTCAGAAAGTGTGTTCTAGTGTGGACTGCTCAATAGACCCATAACGATGATGCAAGTCATCCTTGTCTGCCATCTGTTTTCTGATTCTCTTGTTCTCACATAGAGTTGTAAACCTGGGGGGGGACTAGGCTCACTGTTAAACACACTTTCTTTTATGTATTGAAGAGCCATGACAATCAAAACATGGGGTTTGCACATGCAGTATGAATTATGTACAGCATTTGTTTTCTAGAAATGTACTGTCTGTCATGTTTGGCCTTAAACATGAGAGGAGTTTGCTTTCATTACAATCAAAAAGAAAACTGAAAGTTTTAAAACATTCATATCATATTTCTAAGCTTTATGTGGACTCTATAATTAGAAAAAAAAACCACACCAGTGTCTGCATTTCATGTCAATGAGCTTATTATTAATTCCTGGCTCTATGGATCTCAGTGAATGACAAAGCCTTGTTTACAGTACACCTATCGTAAGCCTCTTGCAGCTCCAAGTGTTACAACAGCATTAAATCTGAGGAATCTGGAATTGTTTCTTACTGAAAGATCAAATCTGTTGACTTTGCTTTCTAATCCAGCTGTCATAGTCTCTCTTTAAAGGGTTGATTCCTCTGTGGGATTCTAACATGCTAAAACATCTCAAAGTGTGCTTAAGAGAAGAGAGTGAAACAAAATGACTAGTTCCTCATGTCTGAGACCCATTGGCATTTGTGGATTTCTTTTTATTTACTTACACATTTTTTTTCTTGCTCTAAGAGAGCAAGTTATCCCTCAATGTAATTGCATGTGTAATTTGCAGCTGGTGGTTATTTTGCTCTCTGTAATTTCTCCACTGGTGTTGAAAATCCCTGGTCGTTATTTAATGAATGAGCAAAAATGAGAGGTTTCACTAGAGGCTAGAAAGTGTTCACAGTGTGTGCGGATGATGGAGGTTTCTCAGATTCCAATCCAGTAGCTAAGCAGAGAATAAGCCTGTGTGTTTAAACGATGGCTCTCTCAGTGCTGCACTTCCAGATGATAGTGCTGGATGTTAGAATGTGGCAGGATTTTTTTTTTCTCCCATGCTTGGTTAGTGAAGCATGCCACAGGGGCCGCATAGATGGACGATTTGGCATTCAGAGGTGACTGCACCTCCTCTGACCTGAAGAGAAGCCAAACGGAGCAGAGAGCATGCAGAGCAGTGCAGTCAGATTTATAAACTCCATACCCCTTTAGAGACTCCTCCTACAGCCCACGCTTTAGCAGCAGGAGGCCCCAAATGTCCAACCCTCAGTCAACCATCCAGAGCAATAACACTGGTGTGCACACAAAAAAAAATCCTGGCCCTCTATTTCTCTAAACACCACAGTGATGTAATGGGCCATGGGGGCAAGATGAGATAAACACTCGTGCGGAAAGACTGAAGCTGACTGAAGACTTCAGGGGCCAGATGCTTATGTTTTTTATTATGCCATTTTTTAATTTGAATTTCCCGCTCATGTCTAGATGGGGAGCATGGTCGAGTTTAGAATCTTATTGCTCTCCCCTAGTCCCTCTCTGTTTCACCAGTCAGTGCCAGAGGTGTTAGCAGGGCTGGACCATGGCAGGTCACAGGCAGGCTGTGGCATTAATCACCATAGTGGCTCTGGATCAGAGGAGGGTCCTGGGAGATGGCGTTTTGTGCTGCAGGCTTCTATACAGCCCCTTTGATATTCAGCTCACACCAGGAGAAGGGAAATGCATGGGGAAAAGAAACAGCACAAACAGGGAAGTAGCAAAAAGCAGGCAAAAAAAGAAGGAAAGGGGGAGATGAGAAAGGGTATTTTGCTGCCATTTTGTGTTTTTAGCCCTCTTTTTGCTGATGTTGTTTTGGCTTCTGCTGATTAGAGTTTTGTCATTTAACCTAGAAGACTTTTTAAAGAAAACATCTAGTTTTTGAGTCATGATGGGAAGCTATTGTTACATTTTGCCACAGTAGCATGACAGCCATGGTAAAAACAACAAAACTACTGTGTTTTAAACAAGGGAAGTGATGTTTTGGAATTTTTTTTTTTAATTTTGGACAACATAATAATGGGTATTTTGGGAATACTATTTTGGGAATACCCAGTTGCCTGTAGGCTGTAATGACTGACCTATTTAAAATCTATCAAACGTCCAAAATATCTGTTTATTGGTAGAATTTGCACCGGTAGTTGCAACAAAAGAGAAAAAAATATGTACCATCTCTCCTCAGTGTGTGCAATAAGTATTTAGGTCAGAAGATTTATTTGCACAGCTGTGAAATTACATTTTTTTATATTTTGGTATGTTATATGATGTTCAGATGTGATTGCTTTATAACATTTCCTTTCATTTTTCAAGTTAATGGAGAAGTGAACTTGCATGTTGATGTGGATAGTTAATTAGCCAAGGCACCTTACGGCATTTGCTTCTCTAATGATTCCCCAGACACAATTTTCAAAGCTGTTGCCCAAGATTTGCGCACACCCCCCTGCACCACATGGCATCCACCCTGCCTGAATGCCCGAGAAACCATGTGATGTTTTAGCCCTGGTCCTCACATACTGCTATACACAAGTGCATACCAGTGCTTCCATGGTCGTTGAAATTTGTAGAAGCATGCATGGCTACACAGAGAAACACATATCACAGACTGCCCATTATCAAAAGGAATCACATTTGGCATACAAAGAACATGGAACACCAAAAAAAGAGTAAATGCAAATCTAAGTAGAGCAGACTTTGGCTTCAGATGTGAATCTTGTATGAATATTGATCATTGTGTGCTAGTCCCTGTATCCCCAGGGCGCTCCAAGGTTCACACACAAAAGCTTGCTGTAAAGCTTACAAACCGAGCTGCTACACTGATTTAGATAAAAAGGCCTGGTGCAATGTGGCACGCTTCTGCAGCCAGAACCACCTCCCTGCTTCTCCTTTTCTTTCTCCTCTTCTTCCAAAAGAAGAAGAAAATGGGGAAACCTATAATTATCCACACTTTTACGAATCCCCCTTAATGTTCATTATTTAAAACCATCAGCAATTACAAGTTCAAAGGGGTTTAGAGGGCCAGCAACCCGCATAATCACAAGCAAATGAAGTGCAGCTCATTCGTCACAGCAGAGTGCACTGGCAGGGGTGAATCATACACATAGTGACAGCAGTGATTTCCACACAGGCACAAAATCTCTTCCACCTCAGGGCTATAGCATGTTCTATCCCTGCCTGCAATCCTCTTAGGCATGCTGCATTGTGTTTGTCACCCCTAAGATACCCTCCCTACATGAAAAACATATCAAACTTCACCCTGCTTATTCCTACAATCATTTGCTTGTTGTCCCTGTGTTGGTGGTTGCCAGGCCGCCCACCAGTTTCTTTAGATCTCGCCAAAATAACTCACACTGCTCTTTTTCTCCCATCTCCCAGCCATTCATCTTAGATTTTCACCACCGTTGCGCCTGAGACATGCTGTAGATGTTTCATTGTGTATTAAATTTGCTATTAGGTTTAATTCCACCCAGGTACCCCCAGTTATCATTGTGGATGGGTTACAGTGGCTAACCTTGTCTTCAGGTGCCTGTTTAGCACACTGAGATGATGTCTCAGAGAACCAGCAGTTAGCTCCAGTTACAGCACACCCTGGGTGAAGGTCACTATGTACAAATCTCTGTGTAAAAACACACCTCACCAATTCCACAACAGACCCAGGTGGTGGGCTTTTCTTTTTTCTTCCTCTCTTTCACCATTTGTCACTCTATCTTTCTCATATCCTGTCTCTCATATCCTCTTTCCCTGTCTTGCTCTATCTTTCCCTATGTTCCCTTTCCCCTCTTTCTCTGCCATACCCTATATCCCAATCTTTCTGTTTCACTGGCTATCTATATGTCCTTCGGACTTGCTTCATTACTGCAGGTCACCTTTCCTTCCCTGCCCTGTCTTTGTGTCCTACTCCCAGATCAGCTGAACTCTTGTTCACATTAGGGATCTTTGATAAAATCTCCATGGGGACTTGCTCCAGTTCTCCCACTGTTTCCGGCCTGCTGCTCACATTGTGCTGCTCGCTCGCATGGGGCATACTTGAGTCTCCCCTGAATTCAATGTGTTGTTTCCATCTCTTCCTTTGCCTCAGTGATGCGCTGAAAATGCTGGATGACTCATTTTTCACTTAGAGGAAACTCCTCTGAGAAGGCAAGAGTTTGCTGTTTCATTAAGTCACCCATCCAGGCAGACATGTGCATTCAACAGAACCCATGTTTGCCCATGCAAGTGTGTGTATTAGAATGGAATCCATTGGGAGATTAATGGACTACTGCTTCTATACCATTGATTATCTCCACACCATTTTCTCTCTTCCTGCACAGATATTAAAAAGTAATGAAGCCTATGGAGAAAAAAGAAGGCAAGCCTTCACGCATCATTTTAAGTTATTTGGTCTCAAACCGAGAGGGATCTCTTTAAGGCACAGTTTGAGTAGAATTAAGTAAATAAATGTGGGGAGTGACATTGTGAAACATGCTGTGAGTGGAAAAGATGTGTGTTTAAGCAAAGACAACCTCTGACACATGGAACAAGCTTTGCAGATGTTAACAATTCTTACTTGTAGCATTCCTAGTGTTGAAAACGGCTTGTAATTGCTATAATAGATGTGGTAACCACTGACAGTAATGGAATTGTGGAGAACCATCTCAAGCCCCCAGAATTAGAGTGATCTGCTAAGCTGCTTCAAGATGTCTGCCGTATGTCTTTAACCACAACAGCCAAATACACTCCATCCTGGCCTTCTTGGCATAGACCCCCTGGTTGGTTTGCCCAAGGGGTGACTAGGCCCATTGTCCTCTGTGTTCTACATCCATGCAAACCAGCTCCACACAAGGTCCCAGACTGGTCAGAAAGACATAAAGTTCCCCTCCATAGTGGCCTTGGTGTAAGGCAGCAGGGTTCACTCACAAAAATGACTTCCTGAGACATTAATGTCAATCAACAGATTGAATGGGCCTCCTAGCTCAGGCTATTGAGACAGTCTAAAATATGAAGGTAAATTTGAAGTGTGTTATTATAAATCTGGTGGGAAAAATGTTTTGCCTACCTTGGTCAAGCTTAAGCATTGTTTTTTTTCCGAAGAAGAAAGTAAGCCTTCATGCCTTCAAAATAGAGCTGCACTATCAATAGCGCAAGCATTACTGAAGCACTTTCATACACCATTATAGTAGTATGGACTCTGATTACTGCTGATCAAAGTCTACTGTACTTTCCCTCGCTTGATTGCGCTGTGAAACATTAGTGGAGGCAGTGGCTGGGTGACAAACTGTGAAATGTAAGTGTATTAAAAAATTCAACAACAGCTGCCTTACACCTCACATCAGAGTGATGCAGTAGAGGAGAGCCTTGGGTTACGAGTTTGAGGTTGTGTTACATTCCTGATGAGGGAAGGGGCAGTGCTGCTTGTGGGGGTAGCTCAATAAGTTGTTGAAAAGAACACAGATGCTTGTCAACAGTTTCTGAGCCAGGGAGTCATCAGAGTGCATTTTAGCCCTAGAGGTTAATAACCTTCCCCTGTATTCCTAACCTGTTATAGTCCAGAAGACCTCTGCTCTCTCAGACTCTCTTAGAAAGCACAGAGTTTGAGCTCACTGTCTCCTGATTGTGGCTTGGGTCAGTCCAAAAATCTCTTAGTGGATCTCCAAATCTCCCTTTATCCTCCCTTCTAAGACAGCGTGTGAGCTTTGTGGTTAGTGGCAATGTTTGGATTACTCTAGCTCTCTTTGATTCCTCAGTATGAGGTATAGGTTGGGAAGGGGAAGAAGGAATAAAATTTTAAGAAAAGTACTATATTTAAGGCTAAAATGGTTTATTAACTTAATTAGAGTGCAGTGTGTTGCAAATTAAGGATTGAAGAAGGTGTATTTTATGAAGCTTGTATGTGTATGAGAGAAAGATATAATATTACAGTGGCTGTTACACAGATGAGAGTCAGACTCTCCTTGTCCCCTGGTCCCTGGACTGCTGCCTGATATGCGCTAACATGCGTTGCTGATCGGGTTAGCGGGAGACGGGAACGTTTGTGGCTTCCAGGCTTTTTTCATGTTTCATTAGTTAGAAAAACTGTCGGCAAGAAAAAAAAGGTCAGGCACGTTTCTGATTCAGCCCTCGCAACGGTCCCCTCCCCCTCCCCTCTCTTCCTCTAATAAGTGGTAAGCTGAGCAAGCTGATGGTCATCCTCCCATGGGGCTGTTGGGCAGTTGCCAACTTCCTGCCTGCTTTGTCAGTGGATAAAACTAGTAACAAACGAGGAGTCTATAGCCAAGCCGACCGACCAGGTCAGAGGTCAGCAGGCCTAGGGGCAGGATTGAGCAGAAGAGTACTACAGGGTAAAGGGGCTACTGGAATGCTCTTAAAGGAGGCTGACATGGCAGTGCTTAAATCCCTCCAGTCCGCTATCTGCCCTGTGCCTCTAAGAGCTATTTAAACTTGTCTTCTATCTCAACTCTGAAACATGGAGATTATCGAAGCCTATAATGCTTTTAAATTAATAGGAAATATAATGCCTGGATTTTCAAAAAAGTGTAGGATTTTATTTCTCATGTATAGTTAACACAGAAGATGAGCATTTTTGAAAGGTCTACGTGTATTTCCTGAATGCAACATACCACAGGTACTGCTGAAGGATTCCAGTTTGGCTAAACTCTGTCTGTCATCAAGAAGAGTTCCTGCAAATGCTAATGGAGTGGCTTTTAGTTATGTGTTTTTATACTTTTCTGCTGCTGCTGTCTCAAGTGTCTGTGCTTTCACAAGGATGAGTGTGTGTGTGTGTGTGTGTGTGTGTGTGTGTGTGTGTGTGTGTGTGTGTGCACGTGTATGTGTGTACATGTGTGTGTGTGTGTGTGGAGTGTTGTTTAGCTCTCTCCTCAGAGCCGGGTAAATGGACGCCATGCTTGACTTCTACACTTTTAGCATCATTAACCTACAGGAAGTGGCCCCTGCAGCTGTTTGCAGCCTGCTCCACATTCCCAGCTAATGGCTAATGTTGGGCTTACTCTTCTGAGAGTTTTGACCTTAAACCGAGTTTGACATCACAGATTTGCTCTTGTTCTTTGACATTATGCTCTAGCCTTAAAGGTTTTTGTTTGTCCTGTTGGTGTTACAGCGGAAATTTACTAAGTTTAGCGTTTTTAGCTTAATCTCCCTAAACAAATATCTTGCTCAGAAAAAAAGAGATCTGTTGTCTATGTAAATACTCCTTCGCATTAGCTTTGTACTTCAAAAAGAGAGAGAATTGGGAGTGCCTCTTCTCGAAGCAAGCTTTGTGGACTAAAGACATGCATTTTTCTTTCTATAGATAAGCCTCTACTACAGTCTTAGATCAGACCCTTGCCCCATTCCAGTTTCATTCTCAAAGCAAAGCAGCACCACAATGAAAAGCAAAGCTTGAGATCAGCTACACACTCCTGAGACCCTCTCAGACATGGGGATGGCTGACTGAAGGACTCTGGGCTCTGTGATTAGAGTGATTAGTGTTGTTTTTTCAATACTAAGTTATGCTATATTTGAGAATCCGGTCTCTTCAGCATTCACAAGTGAACAATAACCTTCTTTTATTGCAGTAGTGAGAGCAATGTATATGAAAGAATGAAAGAAAAGACTTGGAGCCTTGGGGATCTTGGAACTGGGGATTGGGATTGTGCTGAAGCAGTAGTTGGGGTTGTTAGATGCCTAATGGTCTAATGCCTGTGCCATGAGGAATCTAGAGTCTGTTGCTTATTGGTGCCATCCAGACCGATAAAGTCATTACAGAGTCTGGTAAAACAGAACAGGGGACATTGCTCAAGGGAGGGAGATGTTTAGTGGGGGCAGGGTATGTCTTGAGCTCTATAGTGACCAAATGTCTACATAATGAGGAATACAAGAAGATTTTGACATTGTACAAAGATTTGGATAATACCTTAAGAAACAACAAAATTATTTTACAAGATTAGAATTATTACAGAATCATGTGTTATTTAAGATACAAAAAGTATTAGTGTTCTCTAAAAGTGAATGATATGAATCACTGCAATATATACGAATACTTAATTTGTATTGGAAAGTCCATTGCAGGCCTAATGCATCGTCAACCCATTCTATTTGCTACTTTACAATGTGTGCTCAGGCTATTAAATAAGTGTTGATTTTTATGCACTAGGCTGGCCCAATCTGGCTTCAAGCTTGAATAGTCACATCACTTTATGACAGGCAATAGTGACAAATGCCTGGGCTTTGCCATGCCTCCTGCCCCAGCCATGTGCCTTTCCCTTTCCCTTTTACACCCCTGGCTTGGGTTTAACCACAAAGTCCAACAATGGACAGCCCTCAGCTGTTATCTCATTACTACTCCCATAAACAGTAGTGAGCCCCTACTTCAAAAGAATATGTGAATGAAGGCTTTGATAAGTCCATTGTCAAGAGTTTCTGACACTGAATCTTGGCCTGATGGGTGTTGAGAATAAGGCAGCACAGTGAGACACCTAGCTCAAACAAACTAAGTTAAACTCCTAGTGTGTAGTCTGAGTCTGTGAGAGAGGATTGAATTGGTTTGAATGGGTTGAATCCAGTGGCTGAATGGATGAGAGGCAGATTCAACCTCTCTTCCTCCTCTTTATCCCTCTTTCCCCTGCAAGGACATGCAGATCAAGTTGCTCCCCTTGAAAGGGCTGGCCAGTCATGGTGGAAAGGGAAGCCACGAACTTGATCTGATGATTAAACAGCCTCATCACTATGGCTGCAGGCCATGGCGCAAGTTGGCAGCAAAAGAAACAAAGAGGGGCTTTTGTCCCCCAAGTCATAAGGTCCTCCCTCATCCCTACTATTAACGCTGCACCCCGCCCTCCTCAAATACACACACACACACACACACACACACACACACACACACACACACACACACACACACACACACACAGAAAGTCTCTTGAGTTTGGATTAGGCTATATAGAGTATATGAGATGCCTAGTTTGTGACCAGTTGATTTGTGAATGCTCTTAGTAATACAGCTTGTTAATTTTCAGGTTCTTTAGTGGAAAATCAATATCAAAGTAGAGGAAGCCCAGTTCACTTAATAACTTTGGACTTAAGGGCAGCCCCTGCTATGAACCAAAGTTAAAGACTAAACATTCTAGTAACTGTCTGTCGGGTGTTTCTTGGCACTGAACACTGTGCGTGTGTATGTTGCCCTTAGATAGCCTTGGGAAAGAGTGTGGGAGTGATTGCTTTTTAGCCCTAATGCATGTTTGCCCTCAACAGCCCTGTTCTAGGACATCCTCAGGGGCTGACTCACCCCTCCCCATTACCCCTCCCCATCATGCCATGCAATTCGTTCTTTTTGCAAGGCAACAGTTTGCTTGGCAAGCGAACTGATAGCCAAAGTTGTTGGAGAACCTTGCAACTCTTCAGTAAACATAAATTAACAATGTAGAGCAAAACAGGGGACTGGCACAGAGCCAGCATTGCAGGATAGGAGTAGAGACAATTGCTACAGAGAGAGCAAAAGAAATAAAGAAGGGGAGAGATACACAGAGTGGCTGTTTGCCATCTCTTTGTAGCTTCTGGTGCTTAGGCATTCATTTGATAACTGTTTTACTTCCAAAGAAACAAGTGTAGTGGCTCTGCACCATACATATGACATGCTAACTGTTACTTTGTGGGGTGGGACATCACCATGCTGCATTCCAGGGAAGTGTATTTGTGTGAGACAGTTAAAAACCGTGATAGAACGTCTGGGACACACATTTTGATTTTGGAGGGCATGTATGTAATAGCTCACTCTAAATCAAAAAACGCGTGTGTGTGTTTCTAGGGGCTGGGTGTGGCAGTTCAGTTGGCAGTTCAGTCTGACTCATTGAGTCTTGTTGCATTCTTGCCCAATTTCACCCTGTTGTCAGGAAGCAGCTTACTCCCAAAGAAAATAAAACAAACACAAAACACTAACCTCTTTTAATTTGCACCACACACCCCAACACAGCCACTCACAGATACAGCCCCCTCCCTACACACACTAGAAGAACAAATTGCCAAATTGCTGTCTTTTATCTTAAACAATGCTCCCATTTTTAATTAATTATGGAACCATAATGTGACACCTAAGTGTCAGCTCACATATTATTGAGATACGCTCGGCTGTAAATACAGGATTTTCCAGTTTTTATTCAAATTCAGCAAAATATTTAAAAAAAAAATTTATGATGTAATTAGGCAACAAGTGTAGTCCTTTTAGGATGTATCTGTAATGTAGGTTTTATGTATGTCATATATTAAACATTTTGAATGACACAATTAACAAAATAGGCCTATGCTCATTATTAATTTGAGTGGTACTATATAATTAATTAATTAATTAATAATTTCTTCTTCTTCTTCTTCTTCTTCTTCTTCTTATTATTATTATTATTATTATTATTATTATTATTATTATTATTATTATTATTATAGCTAATATTTGCATTATAACCAAGTTATTATATTGCAGGTGCTCACTGTTAATAAACACATTAGTTCGTAGACATGGGTTGTGGAGGTGTATGTTGTGATTTGCAGAGATTCATTAGCATGAAGAAAACGGCAGGATTCCTTTTCCCCTGACCTGCAGCCTGCTCCTTTACTGATGAAGTCATCCATCAGCAGCATGGTCAGCCCACTGCTCTTAGGAGTGGTGTGTGTGTGTGTGTGTGTGTGTGTGTGTCTTGGGGGAATGCACTGTATTAGTACCAGTACATGGATGATGTTGGGGGTGATGTTGGGGGGCTGACGCTACAGCGGTCATTATGTTCGACCGCAGCACTCTGTAATTTAACCGATTGCAAGACTACAAGCGCTCACACCCGCATGAACAAGAACGGACACACACACACACACACACACACACACACACACACACACACACACACACACACACAATATGCACTTTGGGAAATAAAAAAAAACCCAACATGTACTTGCAGTGGACTGCGTGATCCAATGGCGTATCCCATGAGGATGAGTGAGTGAGAATGAGCATGTGTATGTGTTTGTGAGAGAGAGAGGTTGGGAGAGAGAGACAGAGAAAGAGAGACAGAGTGTTGTGGGGAAAAGCAAAGCACCAGTGCCATTAACAGGCCGCAGCATAATTAACAGAGTTGTTTCGATCGGAGGCTAGCGCTGGCCTCTGCAATAAAATAACCTGCTCATTTCTCTGCCTAATTATTTATAGACTGCACTTCTTCACATTTTGTGGTCAATCAGTTTCTCAGGATATTGGACTGGGAGTTTGTAATTCGCTCTATTGATTGGATTTGAAGCGAGCAAGGAGATTTTCAATCATTTCTCTGATCTTTCACAGCAAGTTTGCATTTCAGTCATTAAGTAAGCATGTTCTTCAGGGGCACTGAGGGAGAAGGCTAGAAAAGATGATCTGTATGTATTTATTTACCTCTGTCTCTGCAGTTTGAAGGCATGAGTGGAAAGAGTAGGTGGTCAACAGTTTGTAAAAAGCAGGGATGGATAGACAGAGTGAGACAGATATGGAGATATAGAAAAGGATGGTAGATGCAAGGCTGCATTTAATGCAGCGTGCAGAACAGAGCTGACAGAGTCCTACTGAATGAAATAGGAATTTTTTTTCAGTGTCATGTCTCTGTGGTCACAGAAAATATCCTTACTCTGGGTTTTTTAGCTCCTTTCTTTTTTCTGCTTGGGGTTTTAATATCTCCACTCTCCTTGATGAGACATCGTTCTTGTTTGTTCAATCCATTCATTTTGTTGCAGGCAGAGAGGCATGCATTTATCACCAGGCTGTGCTGCGGCACAGCCTGCCACAAGCCGATTGATGACCCGTGCCGGGCCCAAGCGGCCCAGGAAGCCTTAATACAATGTAAATGACTGAGGACCACATCCAATCTGGTGTTGTCCTCTCTCTCTCTTTCTCTCTCTCTCTCGCTCTCTCTCCCATCACCTCATTGCAGTATCATTACTGCCTCTGTGCTGTATCATGGCTCAACCCAGTTAATACAGGCTAAAGCAGAGCATTCAGACAGTCAGCTCTAGTTATGCATTGTTGTTCACTGATGAAAGGGGAAAGAAAAACACACACACACTCATACACAATCACGCATGTGTCTGTGTAGGAAGGAAAAAAATGGAGCTCCTTTTGCCAAAAAGATGTCATCACCAAGCAATCACAAAATGTATTTTTATGAAAGCATTATCATATTTCTTTGTTAACAATTTTGAAATATTAAAAGCTGGAGTATAAACAAGTGATTAAACAAATAAATTAAACATTCTTTTATAACATTTTAATGATCAGTTTATTTAGTTTTTGAATGAATTAGCAGCATTCTTTGAATGCTTTTATGATATTAATCAAATCGGCATTTGCACCTAGACGTTCCTTTTCATGCCTGCATGCGGACCCATACAGTATGTCTCAAACAATAATGATATGACTGCATACAAATCTGTACATATTGGACACCCTCGTATTACTACAGAAATGCATCTCTTCAAATGTATGTATATGAATGCTAGGATTGTTCAAGTGCTTGTGTTTTTGTATTGAATATAAAAGTGAGGTATGATGTTTGTTCTGTTGTGAGCTTTGAGCCCTAATCTGGCTCTTAAAGATATCTGTCACTACAGATCTGGGTTGTTTTGTCATGCTCCATAGCACAGACAGGCAAGAGAAGAAAAAAAAAACCCAGGCCTGTCATTTCTGTTGTCTTGTATTTGGCATATTGAAGCTGACACAAATTGTGTCATTACATCCGTGGTTGGGGAATTATATTTTCAGGTAGAACTTGCAGCAATGGGAAATTCTTCTGAGAAATGTCTTGCTTTACTTACTTGGCCAGCCTTCAGGAGCAGTGGATGAAAAGACACCAGGGACAAGAGAAATTAGCCTCATATGTTTTTCCTTGTTGTAGCAGCTTAGGAATTGAAGATGTATTCTGTCCTTGTTCACTCAGGTCTGGGTTTTGTGGAATTCTGTGGAGTTCAGAGGAAGTGGCAAATGGAATGATCAGCATGTTACAAACAATCTGTAGCTGTAAAAAGTGGAAGTGTGCACTGTGGATTTGTGGTTATCTATTTGGGGTGGAGCAGCATTGCTGCCACTGACAAACTTGTTTTACTGCCCCTAACAGGCATACGTGTATGTGTGTACACATGAGCATTTGAGTAGGGTGGAGGTCATGACTAAACATGCACACCATTCTGTTAGTGTAACCAAAGTAGGGCTCTGTATTACACAACTCACTTGGCATGGACACATGTTAAAGACAAACACCAACACTGATTTGGGTCATACAACAATAAGGTTCTCACATAAGCCATAAAGAGTGTAAGCCATAAATAGAAAAAAAAAATACAAACAAACTAAAACCTATCTTATTTTTTCAGCACCCATACCCATCAGAAGAACAGAAAAAGCAGCTAGCCCAAGACACAGGCCTCACCATCTTACAAGTAAACAACTGGTAAGTCAAGTCTTGATGTTGCTATCTCTGTCACCAGCAAAGCTTGGTCTTTCATTTTTGAAAGGTTTCACATGCCTCTCCCTTCCAGCTAAGGCAAGACTAATGCTCATAAACTGTGCAAAGCATTTTATTTACAGTTCTTCGCCTTTTCCACATCCTTCTCAACCTCCTGATCCTCCGTGGCTAGTAAGCAACTAAGCTATCAGTAAAGTGTTTAGCACTCTGTTTGATATATATATATATTCACTTTGATATGTTTAAGCAAAAAAGGAAGATCTGACGCCTCCGCCCATGGTCCCAACAGTGATCCTGCTTCCTCTATCACTTGCAGTGCCGACAATGTCGCCCACCCCTCCCCAAAAAAACCTTTTCCCATTTTTAACATGCTATATGGTGGATTAAGGCTCTGGTGGCCTGGCCTGCACTGCCTTTGTACATGGCTTACCACATAACTGGGGGTGGTGGATTAAATAAAATGATCACAGAAGCAAAGAAATGATACATGAATTACTTATCAAAATGCTATGCCTGGTTTTATCTGCAGCTTCATTTTGTTCAGTACATTCTGTCGGTGATGTTCAGATTAATCGAACTGACAGCTTCTTTTCACAATTCTGGGGATGGTATTTGAACGGATTTTGGGTTTTTACACAAACTTAATTACATGGAACCTCATTTTATCATTCTAATTCCATGTACAGGGTTTTCTATTTACAAATGAGAAGTCCCTGCCTTTTATTTGCAGCCTTTCTTAATATATTTATCAAAGCTAGTTCATTTACAGAGTGCTCTATCTGTTCTATACAGGCAGGCTGACATTAACCAAGCTTTTAGGTTTATCTGCCTTGCAGGCTCACAAGCCACCCGAGGGTCAATTGATTTTTTCCTTTTTTTTTTTGGTTCTGTGATTCATTTTTTTTTAAACATCATTTTTCCTGGATCACAATGAGCGACATGCCTGGAGAATTAGCCTGATTTGTCTGCCTTATCTAGCAGCCAATTTTTTTCCTGGGGAAGTCAAGCTACTTAAATTGACCACAGGAACTGCCGTTATCTGCCTTTAATGCACCCTACAGTGTGGATAGCATTTCAATTACACTAGTAACTAAAGATTAGCCCCCGCTTGGCTGTTTCATGCCTCTTGCTGCCATTTCAGTGTGCCATGCACCTTAGCTATAGGAGCAGAAAATTGAGTTGCCTTGCCTGTGTCATGGTGATTAATGCAGAATAGACTGCTAAACTGAGAGGTGCTGGAACAAGACAGACAGAAAAAAGAGTGAGACAGACAGACAGACAGACAGGCAGACAGACAGACAGACAGAAAATGCAAGTACCCTATTCATTTTAGGCGCTGAAATCTCAAAAACACAGCATGTTGCTAATGCTTGTAGAGTCTGCTGGAGTCTGGTGGATGGAAGCATCCTCATTATGTTTACTTTTTTAGTGAGAGAAAGTGATAAGACCAACACTTACTCTTACCCATATAAAAAAGGATCTTCCATGCTAACAGTGCAACCTAACAGCAACATGTTTCTAAGACTTCGAAAGATGAGCCACAGACAGGATACATTTTTTTCTACCGGTCAGGCTGAGACACTGAGTTAAACATGTCTTTGTTCAGACATTGCCCCCCTCCTGCTGGTGTCTTCTTGTCCTGCTGGAGGTGCTGTAGAGATCAGGATATGACAGACCTCTGCCATATGAAATTCCTGTTGATAGGCCAAAAGGCTTTGAATTCCTGCTCTAAACAGGCATTGTGTATGGCCTTGCTTTGATATCGGGCACTGGCGTGGATCTAGCCGGCAGCACAAAGAGATAGCAGTAAGGAAGGAGAGACAGGGAGAGGGCAAGAAAGAAGGCGGGGAGGGGTTGGGGTTAGGGCAACGTCTTCAGTTTCTAGTTGTCCCTTAGGGGAGGATGTGCTGAATCACGGCTTTGTCCTAAGGCACAATTGGCCCTGGAGGATGGCACAAGGGCGCTCTGTGTGAATATCAGTAGACGGTGCATCTCTCTCTCACTCACTCTCCCTCTCTCTCTTTATCCTCCGTCCTTCTCTACCATCAAATCTCCCTTACCTGCCCGTGTACCTGCTCTCACCTAGGCTGCCCTTAGGCCAACTCCAGCTGTGCTTATGTGTGTTTATTTGTCATGCAGTCCTTATAGACTTCCTAACCATTCTTCTACTTCTTATTACTCCCAACTCCTGAACTCACCTGCATGAGAGAGAGAGAGAGAGAGAGGGAGAGAGAGAGAGAGAGAGAGAGAGAGAGAGAGAGAGAGACAGACACAGAGAGATAGAGAGAGAGAGAGAGAGAGAGAGAGACAGACACAGAGAGAGAGAGAGAGAGAGAGAGAGAGAGAGAGAGAGAGAGAGAGAGAGAGAGAGAGAGAGAGAGAGAGAACAAGAATCCTCAAACAATAACCTGGACAAGAATAATACTCACTTCAGTAAGACACTCCTACAGTGCAGGTTAAAGTACAGTGTGTCTGTTTGTGTATAAAGGTGTGGCATTAATAGCTCCTCAAACAATAACCTGGTTTGATTGCTGAAATGACACAACATCCTCAGAGATAAAGGCTTCAATATGCTGGCTATTAGTCAGCCTTTCTACCAGCTATGCTTATTTACATTTTGTGGTTTTCTGAAGTCAGGCAAGTACAGCCAAAATGTGGTTTGTTTGACTTTGTATGTGATAGCTTGCTGTTCTGTCCTGAGGTAAAAAGAAGCCAGAGAGGAAAGAGAGAGAGAGAGAGAGAGAGAGAGAGAGAGAGTAAAATGGGATGCTCCAGCTGCAGTTGTCATTCTCAAAGCCTGTGTGTTATTCTATCAGTCTGGGCTAAATGGGGCCTGACCGCATCCTTTCATGTCTCAGCATCAGGCTCAGCACGACATGCCTCTGCTTTACTCCCTAAACACACCGACCAAGCATTAGTTACCCCCTCCTTTGCCCAGCATAGCCTGCCTGGCACACCGCTGTTCCACAGTCTGAAAGATGAGTCTGATGACAGACAAACAGAGAGAGAGATACTAAAAAAAGGAAGGAAATCAGCCCTTGTTGGGTTGTCGCCTAGTGTGCAAGCACTGGACCATTTCCCTGCCACCAGAGTCATCACTGCTGCCACTGCTGTGGATCACCAATAACAATAAGGAGGGCACTGTGCCACTTTCTATTTTTATCTACTCTTCCCTCTCTGCCTCGTTTATTTGTGGAGGAACAAACAAATATAGAAGCAAATGAGAGGGTAAAATGAGAGCAATAGGTAACTTATTAAAATCAGGGCAGAGAAAAGACACTCTCCCTTCTTGTCCCATGTGATGATGAGGTCACATGAGACCATTGATAACCATAACCTGCCAGTGAAGCTGCAGAACCATTTTTTAGGAGGAGCCCTATTTTAACTCCACATGCTCAAATGCTTAGATTCTACATTGAAATGCCTTTCTTAATGCAGCGTCTAAGCTGATTTTCATCTTGCACAAATTAAAACTGCCAGCATTGCCAAGTTACCGCTGAACTGCCCTCACAGGCCCCTCATACCCCTTAAACCCTTGCCAGTCTGGACCAGCACAAGTGCTCCCTGCACTGTCAGCTTTGTTAATGGCTTCGTAACTCTTGCTAACCTTAAACACTCAAGTTAAACATGCACAAACAGTGCTGCTTTATAATTTTTTTATGATTTTTTATGACCTCTTACCTGGCATGCCTAGCTGTTATGAAAATCAAAATAATAACCTTTTCCAAATGTAAAGTAAAAATCTAAATTGGCAGGATTGCATGTCTTTTTTTTAAACGCCTAATCAGCAGCATGGGATTTTATGAAAGTAGGCTTTTGAGTTTAGGAACACCCACTTTTCTCTTGTTTTGTTTTGCATACACAGATATATAGGGTACAGCTACAGATATACATATGACACATACTATATATACTATATATATATATATATATATATATATATATATATATATATATATATATATATATATATATATATATACAGGACAGTTGACTGAAGTTGCTGATTATCCGTTTAACATTGACCCACATGGAAATGTCAAGCCTTTTTTAGGATGCCACCTGGGAGTCCCAGCAGCAACCATGGTGCATCGTGCTCTTTCTAAATATACAGCTGCAGAATGAAGTGGATGAGAAGAGATGAGTAGAGGCCTGGCTAGGGAGCGGCTGTGGCTGGCTGGCAGAGCAGCCACATCATCATCATCCCCCTCATTTAGGACCCGCTAATTGGCAGTTAATTAGCAGAATTGACTCTGTTGTCAGATCCCAAGTGCCTCACCCCCCACACTCCCTCCACTCTAGGATCATTTGATCTGGATATCCCCCATAGTGCCACAGTGATAATCCGATTTCATTGTGCAGTGAGTCTCCTGCGCGTGAGTAAATACATATCTCACATTTTGGCAAGAATAGCAGGCTTGTCCTGTCATCACAACAGTCTGTTAATGAAGAAACATCTCAGTATGTATCAAATATACTCTGCTTCCATGTCTACATTTTCCCCACATGATGAGAACACATTTACATGGGAGTATATTAGTGTGCATGCAGTGATGCCAATGATAGGTGCTGAGCTCTCGGGTGTCGTTAACAGCCGGCCCACCTGTTAAAATGCGTGGGTGGTAGCTTGGCAAGGTCTTTCTACACTTATTTTGAGTGCTGCCACTCAGCTATGACCACCAGCTTGGCAATCACTGGCTAATAGTGTTAGAGCCTGTTCTCAACCTCCTTCAATTCTAATTTTAAATTTAATTGGAATTAACTGAGTTGGAAAAAGGACAATCTGACTGTTTGGAGAATCAATTTGCAACAATGTAGTGAAAAGGATGTGTGCAAATGGAGAAAGTTGTGTATAGTGGGAATAAAGCATGTACAGTATGGGGGTGTCTTTGTACTCCTGTAATACTTTTGGTTTGTTTTCTGTTCCTCAGTGTTATGATTTTATTGGTGGATCGTTTAATAACAAGAGCTATGCACTTCAGAAGTTTGTGTGGGTGAGCAGTCTTTTTTTTATAACATGGTAATTTCTGTTTGAGGGGGAAAAATGCTGCGAAGGGTACGAGGCCAGAAGGGGGAGAGGGAATGAGAAGGAGAATGAGAAGGGCAAATAAGTGGGCTAATTTATTTCATTTGCAGGTATGGAGTTTAACGGAGAGGGAAGCAGAGGGGGGGGTAAGAGAGGGAGAGAGAGAGTATCTTGGAGTGGAGGATTGCAGTTTTCATGAATAAGCAGCTTAATGTGCGTTGGCACCCTGAGTGAGCCTCACTGAGTCTCCATGCACCTCAGGCCATCTGTGAGCAGAATAGCAATTTTATTACGTTGTCATTAAACCAATTTCACAGCAGTATTGTTTGTTAATGAGCAGTCGCAAACGAGCGGAGATGTCACGTACTGGAATAGCAGCAAGATTTGTGACTTCTCCTCTCTTGTTTTCTCTCTCTTCCTTTTTTTTCATTTATTTTATCCCTTTCCCTCCTTTTTATCCATGCCGGCCTTGCTCTCACTTAGGTTCTCTCTCTCTCTCTCTCTCTCTCTCTCTCTCTCTCTCTCTGTCTCTCTCTCTTTCTCTCTCTCACACACACACACACGCACATTCTGGATTACAGGGAGCAAAAGCCCATAAAAGGAAAAAGTGCTTAAAGATAAAATGTAAAGTCTATACAGTCAAGGCTCTGTTTATGAGGTTCCATTTCACTTTAGTGCTCATTGGATGGAATGGCTTCTCCATGGTTCTTCTCACTGTACAGCTGTAAGGGCTGTGATATTAGCCTTGATTTGTGCGTCAGCCCCACTATTGTTCGTCAGAGATAATGGATATCTGCGTGCTTCATTGAAAATAAGGAGTAGAACATTTTAAATGCTTTACGAACAAGAGAGTAAAGTTTAAGCTTGTAACCATAGTTTGATTCACATTGTCGTTAGGTTAAACATGGAAGCCCATTAATCAATGAACCTTCAGTTATACCACAAAAGGTCCTCATTGGCTATGCAAGCAGCCTGGTAGTGCTGGGATGTATGGGCCTTGTCACTGCAGAGCTTCCTGTCTGTGTACTCTGGCAGTGCTACTGAAGGGGAAAGTTGCACACAGATCAATTGGCTTTTTCCGCAGCTGACATTATTTATAGAGAGCCGTATATCAGCTCTTCCTCCCAGCCCAAGCATGGGGTAAATACAGCCCACATTAGAGAAATAAAGCCTACAGTGTAGAAAGGCAGCGAGGGAGAGAGAAAGAGGGAGAAAAAGAAAGATGAAAAAAGAGGGGTGGGATTGAAGGAGAGTAGTGTTGTGTGGTGCATTCTTCCTGCTAACATTACAACAGAATAAAAGGGCATTCGAGAAAAAAAGAATGTCCAAGTAAGGGTGTGGGCCTACAGACTGAAGGCCGAGCAGTGAATTGAGGAGTTTGTCAATATAAAAGTGTGGTAGGGTGGTGAGTTGTAGGTTTAACAGGTGCATACAGTTAAGCCTGGGGATGTAAAGAGAGTGAGAAGGGGTGTGGGTTATGACAGGCAGCTCCAGACATGACTGATCCAAAATAAACTTTTCCAGCCTGGCCGTCCGGCATTTTCACCTTGTTCAGACATGCTTTTTCTCGCTCTTTCTGGAGGCTTTTTCTTTCTTTGCTTATTCACTCATTTAACCTGATAATCACTTCCACAAACAAGGCCCTAATGTATTTCTAGTACCTGTCTGATGCTTTCTTTAGAGCCTTAATTTTATCGCCAGTGCCCTGTGGTGTAGAGGTGCATGCCAATAACCCCATCATGGAATACACAATAAATCAATAGTCTGTTTTTGTTTCTGTAAGCACCTCATGCCAAAGAGCAAGGCTGTTACGGATGAGGTACCATCACAACCAGTGCCAGAACACTACATAGATGTCCCCAAGCCCTGGGAAACAATTCACATGTTGGAATGCATCCCAAATTCACATGGATACCAGAGCACTAATTTGCCATTTTGCATAGATGCTGAAAAATAGAAAAATCAACCCAGCACTGTTGCTCTTTACTCAATAGAGTTATCAAAGCAGGCAGGCTGCTATCGTGACCATTGAGCATAGCCAAGCTTGGAAACACAATAGAGCTCTATCGCCCACCTCATTCCCTGTGCTTGGCCTTATGAATATTTATCAAGCCATCACAAGGGTGATGTTTCAATTTGAGCATGTGCAGTGCAACTGTCCTTCTCCAAAAGCTGGTGGATGGGACAAAAGCAAAAGGCCAGAAATTGTTAGGAGTTTTAGTTGGTGATCCTGTTTTTCATATTTTTGTTCATCCCTTAAGTGGTCTCCTGCTGACTGGAACAATCTTACTATAAGAAAAGTGGTTATCTGTCTATTTCTCATTCTCTGTGTTCTTTATGGCCTTGATGCAAAGCGTTGTTCAATGCTTTGCTACAGGATTTTCATTAGTGAAAGTAGGAGTGTGTGTCTGCAGAGGAATGGAAACTCTCACTCACTATACCACATCCAGTCTCCACCTTACAATCTATCCTGTAGGTCCATAGGTCCTGGTCTGGAAGAGAGAGATAGAAGGGAAAATGAGAAGAACATTATTTTTAGAGTTTGTCTAGCTGACTCATCCTACTGCTGTCTTAGTAGTGATGCTTGAACATGAGCTAATAAGAACAGGACTAGTCTTGAAGAGGCTTTTCAGTAAGTGGCCTGGATGAAATAATGTCATGCTGAAGGTACATTTGTGATGTAAGGACATACACACGCCCACATGTACAGCTTCAGGGCTGGACTAGTGTTCATGGGGGTCATGGGGTCAGTCCCTCCAGCACACTGGACTATTTATACTGGTGATGTGTTGTTTAGCTTGTCGCCCTCAAACATGCCTGGAGGTTTAGTGTGTGTGCATGTGTGTAACTACTGAGCCAAGTGCCACATCAATTATTCAAGAGAGGTTCCAGAAAAGCAAGATGTTTAACTGCTGGACCTGACTGTGTCTTATTTGTAGGGCTGCTATTGTGCTCATAAACACAGATAAACAGGCAAAAATGCACACTGGCTATGTGGTATCCCAAGGGAGGAAAAATATTTAGGAACCCTATAATAGATTGTATTTCTGTTCCTATACCAATGGTGGTAGCATCCATGTTTCAGTCATTAGGGCAGTGTGGCATACTCTCTCTCTCTCTCTCTCTCTCTCTCTCTCTCTCTCTCTCTCTCTCCCGCTCCCTTTGCAACTTAAGATGGCTTTTTCTAATTGCTGAGATGTTGTATTTCCACTTTCCACTGCCCTACATTCAGCACTCCCTCAGAAGACAAAGGGGAAAAGGGAAAGAAAATGGGGGCAGCCTTCTACCTACTTTGTGTTCTCTCCGTCTCTTCGAAACCCTCATGTGCAATTCAGCGGTATTTGTGTTATGTAAGAAGAACATTTGAAGTCCCTCTATACAGGCCTCCCTCTCTCATGGCAGCGGCCCATTATATTCCCCACTAGAATCTCAGTGAGAAAGACGTTTGATATGAGGCAAAGGAAATAGATTGGCCTTATTTCCTGTCTGACTGTAGCCACACAGGCACCCATGTTGCCAAGATGATGAAGTCAATTGACGCTCAATTTTGTTTGAAATCTCACGCCTCTGTGGCGTCATTATCATGTTCCCCTGGTAATCCACAAAGCCGTCTGTTTAGTTCCTGACAATATAAGGAGTCTTGGAGTCTGTTACTCGATTACCAAGGCTTGTGGGACGGGAGGGAAGGTAGAAAGAGAGTAACTAGAATGAAAGGCACGCAGAGAAAAGGCCTATATTTCTTTTAGCATGAAGAAAATGTGAGGTGAGGGTGCATGGAAATGGAGATTATACCTGCCCTCCTTACTATGCTGCACAAAAAAACTCAAATATGGCTCAATGGAAAGAGAAAACAGGGGTGAGAGGTGGGCCCTTCTACACTGAAGAGAATGGGGCTACTGACCCCAATGCATGACCTTCTCATTTCCAGGAGGTGGAGTAATGATAGAGACTTTCTGCTGCTCTCTGGCTGTGTTCAATAAGAGGCAGATAATTGAGAGCATTAACGGCTGAATTGAATGACTGAGCAGAATCCCAGAACCCCCCCAAGCCCCCTGCACTGACCTACAGCAAGGTCCTGGGCAACACCTGCCCTCACCATTTACCCTCAAACATCTTTCTCTTTGTGTGTGTGTGTGTGTGTGTGTGTATGTGTGTGTATGTGTGTTTGGTGTGTGTGTGTGATTTTGGCACGTGTCAGTCTGCTCATTGTTTTATATGTTGCTCCCATGTTAAATAACCTGAGCAGGAAAGGTGAGCTGAGATTCTTTTGAGGAATGAGACTACCTTACAGCACTGGCCACCTCTGTCAGTCTCTATATGTGCAAGACAGACGTACATTTATGTCGACACACACAGGATGTTTCGAAACGCACTTCAAAAAGGTGCAAAAAATACCCCAAAATGTAGCTGTTTCTCTCTGGTACATGGTAAAGGGAAAAGAAAGAGAATGGCTTATGTGCTCCTATAGACCCTCATCAGAAGGGGGGTTTCTGAGGGGTATGGGGGGGTGGTGGGTTGAGAGAATGTGGACAGACTCCTAATGCTTCTTCTGGCAGTGATAATCAAAAATAATAGCACTGGTAAAAACATTCCAGAGCAAAGGTGCCTGCCTAGAGAAGAAAGGGGATTAATGAGGGGGAAAGATTAGGTGCTGCCTGAAAGTAAAAGCGCAAGAGGATGAGAGAGAAGAAAAAAGGTATATTCTTCTCTCTAAGGAGCTGAAAACTGGTAGTGCTAGTGTAGGTTAGCTTTGCTCGGTTGCTGCAAGAAGAAGGCCTCGTTCACACAGGTGTGTTGACGCCTGGGGCTGCCTTGGCCTCAGCCCGTTCCATTCACAGACTGATTTGAACAATAACTACTGTATATCTTAAAGCAGGGAGTGGGGGAGCGTCAAAAGGAGATGCCTGTGAGCTGTGTTGGGGCCAAGAAAAACCTCGGCGCAGTTGTCAGAGCTTGTTGATATAGCATGAAAAAGCAGGAGAGGTTTTTCTCACTCTGCCCCTTTCTTTCCGCTCCTCAACCCCCTATCAACTCGTCTCCAGTAGATTTGGCTGGTTTTGTGCCGCAGGACAGAATGGGGAGAGCAGAATTGGAAGAACAAAGTCGTGCTGTACGAACCAGCAGCTGCTGCTTGCAGGATCAAAGGCACGACAACCCGGGCTTCCTGGCTTGCGCCACCACACAAGGTGTTTGACAGACAGTTAACAGCTGGGCCCACTCCTTCCACACAGGGGTAGACTTGGACTGTCCAGCAAACTGGGGTGACATCCCTTAGCAGGGTGTTCCCTGCCTGTTTGTGGGATTGTAACTAAATGGGAATGTGCCACAGGTGCTGCAGCTCTACACTGCCTCTCAGTCACGTTTATATCTGTGTAATTGCCATGAAAGGGAGAGTTATAGGGAAGTTCTCTTTTCTACAATTCTGGCAACGCACAGCTCATGGCTGAGTGGAAAAGTTCCAGAACTGCATTTTTTTTTTTTTTTTTACGTGGAGCTTGACTCTTCTGATGGATGCCATTCTGGAATCTCTGAAATGGATTCAGCCATCCCAGCATGTCTGGAGACAGAGCCAAAGTCATTGCTTTGCTCTGACTGCAGCATGATGCTTAAGAGAAAGAGAGAGACAGAGACTGAGAGAGAAAGACAGAGAGAGTGCCGCAGTGCAATTGATTTATTTTAATTAGCAACTCATTAAAACATGTCAGTTTGCAAAACAAATATATAATTCTTTGTCTGATTTTCCACTTGGATCTTAATGACTCCTGCTGACGAGAAACTGGTGCAAGAAAATAGCTCACAGAGACAAAGAGTGAGAGACCGAGTACAAATTCTCTTCATATGTGACAGAGAGGAATGCAGCAGGAGTTGGGGGGAGAGCTGAAGCCTGTGGAAAAAAGTGGGAGAGGGAGAGGAATGGCAGGGCCAAGGGAGGAAATGAAGCGGTGAAATCTGCCAAGGTAAGAAAAGGTGAAGCACTTTTCCTTTCTAAGAGGAGGAGCAGAGAACTATGTAAACACCACAATGGTCTGAACACAGGCTCCCACAGCCGTTGTCCAAAAGAGACATGCACACACACACAATCCTGCTCAGTTTGCTCTCCATCTGTACTGAATCAAGCGACAGGCTGAGGTAATGCTTGCCGCGTTATGTCTCCCGACTCCTGTTTTAAGTTAAAGAAGAGAGATCTCATGAGCTGGAGACAGCCTCTGCACACTCCTCCCCTCTCTCCCAGCGTCACTCACTTTTCTCCACCCCTCCTCTGCACTGGCTTTGAATAGATCCTCTCAGATAGTTTATGATAAATCCACAGATTGGCACAAGCTGGCCACCAGCTTAAATTGTTACTTTGTCTGTCCAGCAGTCCGATATGAAATCTGTATTTACCCCGTAGCAGATTAGAAGCTGACGGTAGCCTGCAGACACAAGCCTGACCCTGTTAGTGGGTGATAATTGGGACATGTTTGCTTTTATTAAACCCACACTTCCCAGGTTTAATCTGTGTACACTTCCCAGGTCAAAGTTGAAGCTGAAGTGATTTTCCCCCTTAAGCCATTAAAAAAAATCTTACTCAACAATGACTTGTTTTCTCTTAGAAGTGAGATTTAATCAATAGCAGACAACAATGCTGTCAGAAGTTTTTTGCTAGTATATACTATATACCTTCCCAGTCATTTTGACTGATTGTTTGATTATCACTCGTTTTGCACATTTGTCCATGCTTCTTAAAGCTTCTCAGTCTGAATACTGCCCAGGTAAAAACTCAGCTCTCCACTTTAGCACTAGGTATAGAGTACACTACAAGCAACATTGTCATTCTGGGTATTTTGCTCAGTCACTGCAAACTTGTCAAAAACATGACCCTGGTTCTGATTGGCCAAGTTTCCAAGACTGCTCACCGTGATTGTTTAGGTCATGGTAATAGGGTCTCTCCTGGCTTGGTTCCAGGGCAAGGTGGTTTGGCACAGGGTTTTCTTTAAGAACAAATACTGATGACATGAGCTAGTTACCAGGTGTGGCCACACTGCAGATCCTGTCTCATAATCTCTCCTGAACATTTCTGATTGCGGTAATCCATGCATTGTGGCTGTCCAGTGACTCAGCAAGGCAGCCATTGCTGACTTCTGAAACACATTTAGAACTACTGCATAACCCCATGTGATGTGACATAGCAAGGCGAAAATTTAGTCGAGAGTGCAGAAGCCTCCTGCATAGCCTGTTTAACACGCTTGCCTGCCTGGAAGCTCCCTTTGGGCTATTTGAGTTAAGATTTCTGGTTGGACAGAGAGTGTTGATGCAGCTCCATGCTACAGTGATGTCAAGTGGACTCCTGCAGCTCTGTCTCCATTATTCCTGTTTGCACTGGCAGTGGTTTGTTTATGGTGGTGCTCTAAATCTTAGTGAAAGTGATCCACTGACAGTGTCACATGAAGGAAGGAAAGATCAATCATTATATATATATATATATATATATATATATATGTGTGTGTGTGTGTGTGTGTGTATGTGTGTGTGTGTGTGTGTGTGTGGGCAAGTGTATTCCTATGTCTTTGTAAATACTCCTAAAGATGGCCTCATTGCTTTTTCTTTTTGTCTTTCACTCCTCAATTGATTTGTAAAAGCTGCCAGCCTACACATAAAGCACAGCCAGAGTGCCAGGCTTTTTTATCTCCTGCTGTAATGTACACATTCTGTTGAGTATCCAGAGAAATGACCTTTCAGTGACCCCTTCACCTAGTCTTTAATTATTTGTTTGAAGACAGCATGAAGTTCCCATGCTGGGTGTAGGGGACAGGGGGAGGGGTGATAATACAAGTCAGTATGCTCACAGGGGAATGTTCACCAGTGTGTGTGTGTGTATTTATAAGAGAGAGAGAGGGCCGGCTGGTATATAATGTTATGCAGGCTCAGGCTATAATAAGTACTCTACCAGATGTAAATAATAAAAATGGTAGTAAGACTTTGGAAGTACCCTGTCCTCGTGGCCGGACTCGGTACACATTTGGGACTCACACAGGGAGGTAGCAGTTGCGGTTAGGTCCCCCTGGTCTGTGTGTGAGTCTGTGTGTGTTTCGGCAGGCCTCTGCTCCAGTGTGCCAGCTCAAACTGCTTTTCTCTGGAGGCTTGGCATGGGTGTTGTTCTAAGCACACCCCATTAGCAGCTCATGGGAGGAGGGAAAACAGTGTTATCAAGCCCAGCTCTGATAATCTCAATTGGCTTTACTCAAACTGATAAAAGGCGCTTTGGGGGCAGAAGAGGGCCCTGGTCAGCCCCCACTGTGTTACTGTGGCAACAGTTTGGAGAAAGAAAACAAACGCTGTGGTGTTTATGTGTTGTATTGTGCAAAGATGTGTCCACTGGGGACGGCACTGACATGAAGAGGTCAATCCCGGTGGCAGCTGTTTAAGAAATACATGAATAACTTTGAGGAAATGTGTGTTCTATGTGGAGCATGTTTGTTCAAGGGCAATTTTATCTAGCTCTTTTTGCCAAGAGGAAGATAATATAATATAATAATATACAAATACGCTAATATAATATTGCATTTGAGTTTATTAAATAACACTGCATGATTTCTAGAAAAAACCCTGCTAACTAGTGTGCATAATTATTTCTCTTCTTGGCTCAGAATGCACTGATAGAAAGTAGGCATTCTCCTCACCTGTGAGGAACATTCCTAACATTACGTGTTTATGGTCCAGTTCTGGGAGCATGGTGAAGGGGGAGGGTGCACATGGTTCTGATTTGAGCCTTTGAGAGCTTTAATGCAGCGAGTTAATGCTCGGTAGAGCTTGGCAGGCCTCGTTTTTGCTGTCTGTCCAGAAAATCCTGACGGGGGGATTTTTTTTCTTGTGTTTACATGCCAGAGATTAAATCTTGACCTCACTACAGTGATAGTGGCATTTTCTGACAACAAAGACAGACCTTAGAGAGGACATGATGCATGACTTTGATTTAATTTATCTCTGGGGTCATTAGGAAGTCTGTGGTTTAAAAATAGTTTTCAGTACCTAATATTAGATACACACGCATACACACACACATTATATATATATATGTATATATATATATATATATATATATATATATATATATATATATATAATAAAATGTGAGTGTGTAAAAAAAAACACACACAGACACAGGTGTGTTCCAGTTGCTGTGCCTCAGTACAATGGCCTTTGTTAATACCAACTGATTCATTCTTCGCCATGCCGCTCATCTCTTGAAGTCAAAAAGAAACATTCAGTGCACTCAGAGCAAATGAGCTGGACTTCACTTTTCCCAGCTGTGTATTTTGTAAATTTAAGCCTGTCACTTTAAAAGCCCAGATTACGGGCATTTAAGTTAATAGGAGAAGGTAAGGGCAGGTATCAGGGGTTCATGAGGGATTAGGGGCCCAAATTGATTCCAGTTCTCCTTTGCATCTAATGACCATTCCTGTAGCATTGCTCTGGGTGCGTTAGGCTACGTCTCCCATCGCTGTTCATTTAGGATAGGCTAGCCATGATTGTAACCTCTCTTTAATATCAAACACATGTTGATACCTGTAGCCCTAACATCTTTCAGCAGTCATGGTATGTTAGAAGAGTGCCTTTTTATTCTGCATAGATTGGCATGTCTTTGACTTGACATGGCTTTAGACATCCCATTCTGCCTGAAAGAAAGGGCTTCCCTGGCTGGCACTAACCTTGTGGTGACCCTGCAGGCTTTACAGTGCAAAGCGGCTGTAGAGAGAGCAGGACCAGGGTGGCTTTGTGGAACTGCACTTATTTGCCGCTGCGGTGGTGATAAAACTTCAGACAGCCTAATTGATGGGCTTGCTGACATAACAATACCTTGTGAAAGCACAGAGGGGCAGTGCCTGGTCCTTGTTTAAAGACATCTGGGAGGGGAGCAAAAGCCCCCTACAATGCAGTCATGGAGGGGGGCATGGAGAAGGCCAGTGAAAGACTGAAAGGAACCATTTGTGCACTGGCCCTCACAAACTTTTAACTTATTCTGAATTTCTAATGAGCGATAACCCACTAAGAGTAACGTTTATGTGCACGAGAGGACCGGTGTGAAGGTGCAGTGTGAGGAGCCCCACAGTGTCAAATGCACAGTGGCCTCACCACAACTACATGCAATGCTTGTGGAATGTCTTTGGAGTAGCCATAGTTACCAAAAGTAATCAAAAGCTTTATTAAGCTGAAGGAATACATCATAAGGGACATTAAAAGGATACCACTTTGGGCTCCCAAGCCGGAGCACAATCGCTCCTTTGTTGTTGTTTCTCGGTTTTGATTGCTTTTCGAGGAGCTAGCTGCTAATGCAGCCATAAAGTCATGGAAATGGCTTTGTCTTGATTGTGCTCTGTAATGAATATTTGTCTCCTTTAATGGTAGGTGATTTAAAGTCTCTGCTCCTTCTCTCTGTCTTGTCTTTTCCCAGGTTCATTAATGCCAGAAGAAGAATAGTACAGCCCATGATTGACCAGTCAAATCGAGCAGGTAAAACCATCGTTCTCTGTTCCTCTGCTCCCTATTCCAATCAGGTCTTTGGCAGATAAACATTCACACACAGTCTGCCATTATGGGATGAAGTCCTCCTCCTTTTCCCATCCTCTGCTTTTCCTGCGTCCTCAGTGGGACATGTGCCAATATGACCAAGCATGTTAGCTGATGGCTCTAATTAGATGTTCCCAATCTAGCTTGTTAGAGGTACATTAGCACACATTCTCTGTGAAATGCTAATTGGCCACGAGAGTACTTTAGAGGAATGTGTAGAGCATTTAACTGTCTCTGTAATATGCTTCATAATATGCTTCTTCTAATTCTTAGTAATTAATTCGTTTTGAAAATACGAAACAAGAATCCAGAGGGTTCAGTGTTTATTGATTTAGTTCTGATTTCTGCCTCTGGCATGCAGGTATAGACAGAGCTGCTATTTTTGTAACAGTATTAAAAAGACTATGCACTGTAAATTGATTAGACAGATTTTGATTTGCCATATCATCTGAAAGCCCAGATGATTAAAAAGCACAGTGATATAAACTCCAAAATGGTCCAACAGGAATAGCCTTAAAGATATTTAGGGATTTATAGACATAACATTTGCAAGAAGTTCCTCAGATTGTGAAGGGAATTGTGTAAACGATGTGAAACTTTTACTGCATTAAGATGTTTTAAAATTGCTCCTCCTGGCATGGGGGCTGGATATGTTTTGAATGTTTGAATGCATGATGTCGCAATGATCAGCAAACTTTCCAAATACAGCATGACTAATCCGTTTTTGGTGTGTTCTGGAGATAACACACAAGCGCTCATAATAACAGCATGAGATTTTATTAATAAAACAGAAACTAAAGATATTTGGGTTAGATGATCCTGTGTTTTATCAGACAAATCAGATACTTTCTGCTTTCACTTCACTGAAGCATGTGTTTAATTTGTCCTTCTCTTGTGAACATGTGCAAGTGTGTCCTGGACTGGCTCTGCAAGTTTGCATACTAGCTCTTTGACTCACGAATGTATCACAATGTCTTATAGTGTGTTTGGGCTAGAGCTGGAATATTTGCTCATTGTCTGGTATGTCTTTTCTTCTTTTCCCCTCCTGTCCACGTTTTGACTACAATCAGGTTTTCTTCTTGATCCTTCAGTGAGCCAGGGAGCAGCGTACAGTCCAGAGGGGCAGCCTATGGGCAGCTTTGTGCTGGATGGCCAGCAGCACATGGGAATCCGGCCAGCAGGTAAGCAAATATCTGACCCCGCTACTCCCAGTTACTAACCACTGTCTTGACTGGATCACTTCTGGTTTAGTTCTGGTTTAGCTCTTGGTCTGCTCTGCTTCTTCATGCATGCTATTTGAGTCTCGCTGTGCCTGCCGCCTGTTTAACCTCATTCATTATTAATCTTGGGCACAAATTTCAATCAACAGGTGCTTTTCTTGGGTGGGGTGGAGTATCCTTTATCTTTCTATTGCTGTGCCTGTTTCTCTCTAGTGGTGGTCTCTGCTTTGACTATCCGTAACTCATATCCCTCTCTGGTGTTTCTCCCCTCTTCCAGGGCCTATGAGCGGAATGGGGATGAATATGGGCATGGATGGGCAATGGCACTACATGTAACCCCCACCTTGTAAAACAAAACTCAATGAAAAGGGGGAAGTAAGTACACTGCTGCTTTTTCTCAGCTTTTCCTTCAATATTCTTTTTTTTTTTTTTCACTTTTCGAACCTCCATGATACTGACCCTAAATAACGGCAAACACATTCCACACATAACCATCAAACCCCGGGTGCACAGTGTGTTGGATGAGCTTGCTATGGTTTTATTAAGAGAGAAGGAAGTATTGCGATGCCCACCCTGGAGGAGCGGACTTGTGGCGCCAGACGCCAGGGGAAGAAAAAGCAAAGGAGAAAAGCACTGGCCACAAATTTATTTATCACAACAGTGGCATTGCTCTCCCCATCTCCGGCAGCCAATGCAAATGTTGGACGTTTAGGGAAAAAATAACATCTCCAGGGGCAGGGGCTGACGGGGAGAAATTAAGCAGGCTCCACTGAAGCGATAAAGAAGGAGAAGTGAAACTGTCCTCGGAGTGACATAAATCTGTCTGGGAAAGGATTGATGCCCAAATTATCTTATATGCAAAGCTGGGATCGCTGCAGTACATTACGGTCCCTGGGCGAGATATACGGGCCGAGGGTGACACGACCGATCCTTCACTGGGAGGAACCCGTGTGTTTTGATTATTTTTTACAGGGGAAAGGGGAGGGGGTGCTGAATCCCAAACATAAGACCCAGAGACAGGAGAGATGCTGAGATAAATTCAAAGGGATGCAGACGTTAAAGAATGGCCGCATATAAAAGGGGGGATTTCTCTTCTCTTGCTCTCTCGCTTCTTCTTTCTCTTCAAGGCTAAATGGCTGTTGCCTGATTAAGACACCCATTATACCTCCCGCCAGCACCGTGGCGCTGACATTTGAGAAATCAAGACATATCACATCCCAAAGGCGCCAGGGCAGAGGAAATTTTATTTAACACCTAAACTCCTCTGCTCAATGAGGCACAATATAATAACACTTACCTTGATTAAAAGAACCCTTTATATGTAAATAGGCAGTGGATTTTCCAAAGGGTCACCATGACGATTCTTCCAACAGCCTATTCCAAAACCCCCCTCGACCACCATCACCAGCACCACACTGCTAATGGAGTCAAAAATGCGGAGAGCAATGTTCCCTAAAACAGCCACAGAGAGACAACATTTGCTCAGCTTGGATAATTCTTGATATAGGCTATATACTTTCTAGACTATTTAATTACATAACATATTTTATGCTTCATGACCAATTACATTAATAGCTTAATACAGAGGAATATTACCCACTCTTGATTTGATTATGCAGCCACACAATATGGTATATTTGGTAGTTAATTATCATCAGCCATTGAACAGACTGCTCTGCTGGAGCAAGCAGAGAGAGTAGGCCGGTCCAGGCGGCATTATTGTCCTCAGATGGTTTTTACCACTTCTGTTAATAAAGGAGGGGGGGGCACTGCACAGATCTACTTAACAGAATGACTGCAGCTTACAAGACTTGAGATTACCAGCTTACAGTGTCAAAAACATCTGCTGGGCCTTTTAACAGGAGCTGATCTAAGTTATATGGAGGCGAGTGCACTCTTGCTGCCCTCTCTGGCTAGATTGATTTACTTTTTTTATGGCCACGATAGCGGGCGTTTAAAAGAGCGCTGTAACAAACATGTACATTCGAATGAAATGAAGTAAGGTGCAAAGCAAGTATTCGAAATTGACACATCTTTCAATCAACAAGATCGCTCATTAATCTCACCCTCAGTTGCTCTGCCCCCTCCAAGTCCTCCTGTATAATTTCTTAATTGCAGGGTACCAAGGTAGAGGAATGCAGAGCGTGAGCATGCCTGGTGACCTTGGGGCGACCCCCTCTTCCCCCGCCTTAACTGGCCGTTGCTAATCCTCTAGGGGTTCACATTACAAAGCAGCGCAGCCCAGGCCTCCGCTGTCCCCGGCTTGCTCCACACCCTTACCTGCAAACCCATTGTACAACACAACAGACCTAGCAACCTCCAACATCCAGCAAATTTACATACTCACTTCAGGATTTTTTTTTTTTTATTTCCTCTACATATTTCTAATTTGTAGGTGTCTTCACATCCTTCGTACGTTATGTTTTACTCTAAGCCATATCCACTGCCACAGTTTCCAGTTTTCCTTTGCTTTCAGAAACGGATCCCTTAAGAGGAAAATATCTATTAGGTGCAATTCTCATGTTGTGATAGTTAACTGAACCCCAAAATTATTTAATACTTGAGTTAAGGGATTTAAATCAAATATGACCACTAAACTCAGCTGGGGATTAGATGTATATGCAAGTTTCTGCATCTTGCCAGTTTGCAATGTCAGTGAATGGATGTGCAGATCACTTTACAGCATGAGAAGTGAGCAGGAATGTATCGGGCTGACTATGTCCCACAAGGCGCTGAAATACTGCAGTGTAGTTTTTCATGTGTCCTACACACTCAGTGCACTACATAAGCAAAAAGACTCAGTGATGTGGATTTACTCTGTGTTTAATCGAATATCCTGTTTAATGCTTAGTGTGCTATTTGGTATGGAAAAATTTAGAACATATATTAAACTCCTCCAATGCCTATTTTGTTCTATTCTGTATTACAATCAGAGACACTAGCTTATGCATAATGGTGTGAGTGTAAGCAGGATTTCTGATCCTTTGGTCTCTGTGTGTTTTTTTTTGCAGGTCTGCAGGGCATGCCAGGGGAGTACGTACCTCAGAGTGGTCCTATGGGCATGAGCATGGCACAGCTACCTTATTCTCCTCCACCTCATCCTCCTCCACAGATGCCACCACACCTTTCTCAGCTACGACACGGACCCCCGCTGCACTACGTTCCGGGCCACGTGCCTCCTCACCCCGCCATGCTGATGCACGGAGGACCTCCTCCTCATCCCGCCATGAGCATGTCTGCACAGAGCCCCCCTATTCTCACCCCCATCGACCACAGCACTGGTGGACAAGGCCTGGACATCCATGCCTAGTAGTGTAAAGGGAACCAGACAAGAGCAAGCGAGAAAACAACTTCAAACTTTCCCCCTGCCCACTCCACTAAAGCGATTTTGTTTGTGATTATTTTTAAGAACAGAATGAAAATGGAACACTTTTGACCAGAATTAGACACTCGAAATATGGAATTCCAGATGAGCTGTGATAATTTTTTAAATCTTGTCAAATTTGTTACTTTCATCGATGGAGGACCAAGCTGACAAGAACACTTTGTAAAGTCTTGGACTTTTGTTAAAGATCAACAGAAGACATTTTGGACTTATTGCACAGTAGTGCAAACTGATATAAACACATACATACACACAGACACACACACACATGTACACAACTCTCACTGATCCATGCTCTCGTTTGAACCATTTTAAAGAAATAATTCTAAAAGATAAAAAAAAAGACAAAAGAGACTCCAAGAGTTACAACTACTGTAGTATAAAAGTATAGACACTAAGTTAAAACTTGTGCATTTTGGTTGATCACTCGATTTATGTTTCCAGACCTAGTGCTAGAATTAAAGGTTAACCCCTGCTTTTCACACTGTGCGTGCTGTTCCCTGAGGGACAGGTGGTCTCATTGCAGCAATAAAAAAAAAAAAACAAAACAAAGAAATAAATAAAGGAAGAAACACCTCTGAAAAAATATTGGCACTAACAATAAGACCTGAGCAGGCAGTGGACCCGTCCCGATAAGGACCAGAAGTAGCACTCTACAGAGAGACTGCTGAGAAGCCTGCTCTCTCTGTCTGATTCAACACCAACCTTTATTTCAGGCCCCTCTTTTTTTGGTTCATGAATGAATGTTTCCCTGTAGGTAAAGTTCTTAGTTTAAATTGCCCAAGCACTGGATTGTGTTGGTTTTATACATTTTTATTTTATTTTTATTATTTTTTTGTATCATGGACTCTATCATGGAAGAGCCTATTGAAGGAAGCATATCCATTGAAAGGCAACATCCCACAATAGTTCCCATGCCTCTGGATCAACACGCGCACCATATGGACAGCACAAACACTATGGTGGATTCTTTGGCACTTAGAGAAGCTATTGGTGGTTGATGCACCAAAAAACTTTTAAAAAAAAAGAAGAGGAAAAAAAGAACTTAAATTATGAACTCAAAGCTTGGAGAAGAGCTAAGAGAATATTGTAACAAACTTCGTACAGAGTTCAGTCTATTAATTGTTTCCTGTTAGATATTCTATGTGTTTACCTCAATTGAAAAAAAGAATGTTTTTTGCTAGTTTCAGATCTGCTGTGGCATTGATATTGTATGTCCATGAATTCCTTCCTTTTTCAGCACGTGTTCCTCACTAGATGATAAAGATGCTGTCCCCCCTTAAGCTTTGTCAAAAAAATACATTAAATACTTGTATGAGGACTGTGACGTAATGTTTCAAAGGTGTTCAGTCACAAATGCTGTAATAAATATTTCATTTTTGATTTTGTTAGATTCCAGTGTGCTCAAATGTGTGTTGAAACTGCTGCATGTTTAAAAGAAAACTATTATTATTATTATTATTATTATTATTATTATTATTATTATTATTATTAGAGACTTAAAATTTATGTTGTATTTTGGCCATCATGGCTTTTTCTCGGAAAAAAAAATGTATTTAAAACATTATGAGCTCACAGTTTTGCTCTGATTTATTGATAGAGCTGAGGCGTTAAAATGTAAATGAGTAAGTAAGAGCACATATAGCTGTCTCATTAGCATTAGGCTAGTTTGTTTTATCGGGGCTTTAGCTGTAGTTGGAACAATGGCTGTTTTCTCCTGTTGAGTGTGCGTGCGTATTTGAACGTGTGAGTTGCTCTGAGGCGCCCCCTGCTGTTGGCACTGTGCTCTCTGAGCTTTGTACGTGTTCAGTGTGCTCTGAAGGTTTATGCACCACTCTTATACACAGCTGCATCTCTCTCTCTCTCTCTCTCTCTCTCTCTCTCTCTCTCTCTCTCTCTCTCTCTCTCGCTCTCTCATCCAGCCTCATTGTTTCATTTTATCGTTTTGCAAAAAAAAAAAAAACCTGATAATTAGACGTAATTATTAGATAGATAGTGTATACTACTAATTCTGCCTATAATAATAATAATAATAATAATAATGCAGGTTTTCGTTTTATAAAAACAGAATTCAGAAAAAAAATAATTTATATCTAATAATAACTGAGACAAGATTTCACTACTAACTATATATTCTTTGTTCTCTTGGTTCGTTGGTCATCTTGGTTTATCTTTATAGCTGTTCTATTATTATTATTATTATTATTATTATTATTATTATTATTATTATTATTATTCGTTGTAGTTAAATTATTTTAGCCCAGTGATCATGTACATGTAGTATAAAAATACATCATAACAGAAATATCTAAGGTTCAGTTTGTTAAATACAAAATGTTGGTCATATTTTAGATGCACAGGCTTCCTGCTTTAGTTTCTCCCAAATGTTGAATTAACTGCTAATGATTAATGATTAATCTCACGGCGAATTAAATGAATAAAAAGACGCAATTGTGTGAAACTTCCCTTCGCTACAAAAAGCTTAAATACAATCCATTCTATAATTCGTTTAACAAACAAACATATTCCTATATAAAAAGATCTATATTCTTATTTTATTTATTTATTTTACAATTATTGACTATTATATTTATTTTGAACATTAAGACGTTTTCTCAATACTATAAATAATGGATAAAAATGTAACCTTAAAATTAACGTATCCAATTATTAAACAATACGAAACAGTCTACGAAAATTATTAAAGTCTACAAAACAGACAGTAACCTGAGATTATAAGATGCGCCGGAGAAAAAAATGGATTATTGTGAGGAGGAGAATTTTAATATTAATAGTTTTTTTCCCTTTCTCCTTTTCTTTTGTGGGCAGACAGGAGGTAGATTGCCTTTGCTGCCTCTCGTTGCCGATTCGGGCTGACAGGAATGATGGATGATCCAGGCGAGCCGAGCAACCCCAGCCCTCCATCTCCGCTGTGGCAGAGCCACCCCCTCCCCTCCCCTCCCCTCCCAAACCCGCTACACACACACACACACACACACACACACACACACACACACACACAATAAACAAGCGACACCAGGAGCGCACAAAGACGGCGCGTTAATCCACTGTTAACCCGGAGTGTGTGAGCTGATCAGCTTTAACATGTGCCATTACATGCGCTAAAACAGGATGTAAGATACAATCTAATCTTTCGATCGAACTAGTTGAATTTGCAATTATTCAGTCATCTTGTAGCTTTCCAAAAATGTTCATTTTTATAAGTGAAAGCAAATCCATTTAGAGGATGAGGTTTATAATAAAATAGAAATACAAAAGACCGCAGTGTACATGCAGCTCCTAAAGTGGTGCATGTCCAATTCCTTTCCTATTTCCAAAATTATTATTATTGTTTTAAAGAAATTACAGATTTATTACTGTTCTGTTGGAATGTTCTATTGGAACATTCTGTATGTTCCACTAAAACTAATTTAATCTCTATATTTTTTAGGACTTTTCTGAGAAATCCATTCGTTTAAAAAAAAAAAAAGAAAAAAAAGAAAAAGCATTTTCACTCTCCTTCTGCCATGAGGTGTTTCTGTGCCGTCGTGTGTGTGTGTGTGTGTGTGTGTGTGTGTGTGTGTGTGTGTGTGTGTGTGTGTGTGTGTGTAAAGGGTAGGGTGGGGGGATTCCTTAGAGAAAAGGCCACATTTCGGTGATCATTTATCACTGTCAGCCTCATAATGATTCCCCCTGCACTCCCCTATTGATGAGGATAATTACATTAGCTCAGAGTGACTGATCAATAAAGCGCGGGGGGAGAAAGAAATGCTTTATTATAAACCAACCTAAAGTCTCTCCACGACGGGAGGTTGTTGCTTTCTTTCTTCTCCCGTTTTCTTTTGTCATTACAAAACGAGCTTGGGGCTGAATTCAGCTCTGGAGTTATATGCTAAACCCAATTTCTTTTTTTTTGCTGGTTGCATGTGCATTGAACAAGCCAGATGCTGCTGCTGTCCAGTGAAGAGGTCAGCTTTCTCAGCACTAACACAGCCAAAGCGATCAAATCAGCTCGCTTTAAATCAGTTCAGCTTTTCCTCACACAGTCCACTACTTTCTAAAATGTCTTTTCCGTGTTGTCTCTCGCAGTCGGAGGTAGACTTTTTTCTTCCCGGTTCAACGCGTAACTTCAGTTTACAACGCAACCTGAAATATTTTAATCAGTCTGAAAAAAATGGGAGATTTGTAGAAACGAAAGATGAGATGGATTCAGGAGTAAACACTTCGTGTAATGATCTAATGAGCTCCAAAAACATGAGCCTCATACAAAGCAGGCACAACGTGTGTGATTTAATTGTCAACAATTTATTCCCTGCAGGAATGTTGCTAACGTTTTAATAATTATTATAATTTATGGCATAGGCTACCAGATACCAGAATACACATGATCTATAAAAGAAAAACGTATTCATTATTTTGCTACGAATGCACTTCTTGTAGCTATTATTATTATTATTATTATTATTATTATTATTATTATTAATAATAATAATAATAATAATAATAATAATAATAATAAACAATACAAATAACAACAATATTAGTAACACCAATATTAACAAAAATAATAAGAATTATTTAATTATTACAATTATCATGTTGTGATTTTTATTACATGTTATTACACGTATTTCTATTATGACTATAGCATATATTTATTATTATTATTATTATTATTATTATTATTATTATTATTATGTGTAGGTTTTTTTACTTACACGATAAGATAAAAAAAACAAAAAACGGGTAGGATTTTCCTCTGTATTTCAGATATCCTGAACCTGAAGGTAATAGAATTAGAAATTAGAAATAGTCAGAGGGGTCGGGAGAAGACTCTACTATGGGGTTTTGGTCTCTTCTTGTAGCTAAACATCAGCTTCTTAAAGTTAGCTTATAACTAGCAGGCTCATGGTGAGCAGCTCCTTCTTCTCTATTCATCCCGATTTCATCACGCAGTTTGTCTCACTAAAACCAGTGAGCGAATCTTTTCCTCTTCCCCAAGATGGAGAAATTTCTCCTGAACTGAACTCAGACGCGTCGCTGAAACCTTGCACACTGACCCAGAGCTAGTTAAATGGCCAGTCAGCGCTTAAAGCATAACAAGAAATGATCAGCATTAAAAGTAAATAAAGCGACCGAATACAACAGATCTGAGCTGAGTGAAGCCTCGAGGATGGTGAGTGCCTGATGGTGAGTTCTCCAATCTACTCAGATTAAGAGAATTAGCTGATAGTCCCTCATTAATTGCACTCCTCAGGGTGGCTCTTAGACTGCTTTTTAAAACTCAGTCAACATCCAGAAACAGGCAATAATCAGTTTTATCTAATAACCTGAGAAATCTGCATTAACCAGTGACTAACACGGTGAAATGAACAGACACAAAGTGTTGATCATGTGTACATTACTTTTTTAAAGTTCAATTAAAATAGTCATTTTTCTACATGAACACAAGTGGATTGGAATTATGTTGTAGAAAGCTCAGGCGGTAGGAAAGTGAGACATTTCGCAAGAAGTGTAAATAAGAGTAAATACTGGGAAAGAGAGAGAGAGAGAGAGAGAGAGAGAGAGAGAGAGAGAGAGACTTTAACGTTATGGCGACCCCTTCTGGTGGAGAATATAACTGTGTACATGCTGAGAAGCCAAGTTTCACACTGTTTTCTAACAAATGTAACAATATTTGAACAGATTCTCCATCGTTTCTTCATTATTGTCAGAAAACACTGTGTTAAATGACACTAATTTACTGTGGTAAATTTTACAATTGCACAAACATAAATTGAGAAAATCCCTTGTAACAAGTATAGTTAGAAACTGAAAGTCTTCTTCATACGATTTTGCCAGCAGTTCTTATTTATTGCAAATTTATTCAAGATCTTTTGGTATGCTTAGGATATATATATGTATATATATATATATATATATATATATATATATATATATATATATATATATATATATATATAAAATCATTATATGGCTGTGGTGAGTAAATAAATAATAATGTTCTAAATAAATAATAATGCTTACTCAATAATAATCACTGAGTAAGCTGCTTATAATCTATATATAATCTATAGACACTCTTAAGTAACACCACGGCTGTAAAAACTGTATCCTATTTTTAATCAGCTGACTGTTAATAATTGTTAAAAGTGACTGTTCTTGCGCGCTAGTGTTCAGTAGTGTTTTGATGTGTTAAACATGTTCATATGAGTGGAAAAGCGATTTATCAGCCTGTGTTAGAAACACAAGTGTGAGTCATGCAGCAGGCAGCAGGGAGCTACAGTAAGGAGCTGGTCATTAATCTCGGCCCACTTGAACATTATGACTGAAAGAATGGGATCAGTAACCATTATCTTCTCGGATGGCAGGGAACACTACACTACTCTCCTGAATTTTCCCAAACAAAATAATGTTCAAAGTCCGGGAAAGGCTGCAAGGCTCAAACCTTCTTCTTTATTTAGAATAGCATATAGCCTGAAACCTTACATTATTATTATTATTATTATTATTATTATTATTATTATTATTATTATTAGTAGTAGTAGTAGTAGTAGTAGTAGTATTAATACTACTAACACCACCAACATTATTATTATTATTATTATTATTATTATTATTATTATTATTATAAACACACCAATGCAGAAATACTTACTAAACAACATCTCCAACAATACAGTATAGAACAACAATTAAATATTTTAATTGTAATTAAATAATTGTTATTAAATAAACAATTAAAAATAATTATGACAATTAATAAGAAATGTATTACCAACAATAAAGAATAATTACTAGATTGTAGGTATATGCAATGGAAATTAATAATTATTATCATTATAAACACATAATAAAATAATATATCAGAACACCAATAAGAATAAAAATCTTTATTAAATACTGCATGTGACCGGAAATAAAACAACAAACAAACGGCTGTTGCTATGTTTTAGAGCGACTCACAATTCATTTAGCTTTTGGTTAAAGCTTTCGATGTTGGAATTAGAGGAAAGTCCGACAGTCCGAGCAAAATAAAAACAATTCGACTTTACTTTAACTCCACGACTCGCTTTAATCCTAGAGATAATGCCTACAAATAAAAAGACACGATTTAAACATAAACTCGTGTATTTATCTATATACATGCATGCAGAGCTATAATAAACCAAAAAGAAAAATATAAATAAAATAAACCTTTAATACACCATACGGATTTCTGAGATTTTCACACTGTAAATGCTGCGAAACTGAACACTGACACTGAACATTTTCCTTCTCCAGGAACGTTCAGTGATTACAAACAACAGCACAGAGGTGAAAAGCAGAGGAGAGGAAAAAAAGAGTATATAGAGGTACAGTATAGGGCTGCACAGTGGGCTGTGTGTCACTGTTAGAACAGCACAGAGGTGGGCACACTGTTAGCAGGTGGGAATGCTGGTGTTGAAAACCAATAGCTGGTGTCAAGAGCTTTTTTAGCCTATCTGGACAGCTCATAGCAATAAATAGCAACAAGAGATGTCCAAACTATGACATAAGACAGCTCACGAGTTCAGGCAAGGAGTATGGAGCATATCAGGACTCATCCATTCTGTGAAAACAGAGTGAATCACTAATTCAGCAGCTGCTTTCTCAACTCTGTGCATTTCTCGAAGCATCATTAAAATTCAGATAAGCTCACTTAAACTCGTAATGCTGCATATCTTATCTCTAAACAGAACTGTAATTAATGCAAGTCTAATGATAAAATAAGGGAGTGTGGTGTCTAGACCAGACACACCTGGAGACAGGAAGTACTCATAAAAAATGAGCTGGTTTAATGTAAAATCTTAATTATACCTTTGTCTTTGGCCTATTGTGTTAATCAGTTATGGTCTTTATAAAATTCTGATAAAAACTTAGCACACGTTGCAATTTTTACATTTTATTGAAAGTTAATTTGGAATTTGGACTAGGATTTAATAAATAAATAATATACAAATTCATAGCAATAAAGCTAAAGAAAAGAAAACATGCTCCCTACAGCCAACTACATGAAACTTTCGTTTTATTCAAGTTAACCAGATTTCTTTGCTATTAATGGATTTATAAGGCAGCATTTTTAAAACTGTTTCAGGCCCAGTTATTTGCTTAAATATTCCACTTAAAGTACAAAAAACGTGCTTGTGGTAATTTTGAAAAAGATAAGGCTTTCAGTAGAACATGTAATTATTCACCAGAACACAACCAAAAAATGTTCATAAAGCAGAGGGATGGCTCATCACCTACAACATCGTTCTCCTCCAAAATAAGCATGCCATCCTCCCCTGGCCATCATCACACAAAAAATATTATGTTGCCACTGGCAACAATTTAATGAAAGAAGTAATCTGCCTTCTTAAACATTTCTGAAACGTGGCAGTGGCCACATGTAATTCCACATTGTCTCATGTCTGTGTTGAGTACGATACAGGATTTATTTTATGATGATTAATGATCATTCGGCTTGTTTGGGGGAAAAAAGGAAGATACTTTTGAACGTCTGTCTGAGTAGCCTGCAGCGTCCTGATAGCTCTTTGCTATCAGCAGGATTGGTAGCTCTGGCTGTTTTGGAAAAGGCTAGGGTTAAGTGTGCAGACACATGCAAACATGCACACACAAACAAAGCATCACTATTGAGCAAGAACATTTGTTTCATAGTAACAAGGCAGTGACAGCTCTCATCAGGAGATCTCACTCACAATTGTGAACTTGCGGCTTGGGTGCGCCACAGTTTGTTTTCCCCATATCATATTCTTCCTCAGTTCCCTCACCAGCTACAGAATCACATTTTCCCAACTCTGTGTTTTAGTCACGCATTTTGCTGAATGTCATGCCATCTACTGCTTGTCTACCAGTTTCCACTCAGAAAAAGTCACTCAGGTCTATGACATTTAGGAAGGTACAGCACAGAGACCTCCCCCACCTGCCAAAGTCCACCCCCCAAACCGAGGTTAAAACAAGGGACTCTTTATTTAAAGCTTCCCTTCATGTCTCAGAAGTGTTACTGTAAAACAAACAAATCAAACGTATGAAAGGGTGAGCTATGAGAACAATGCGCCCTTACATTCAGCATAAAGGCTTATTATGCCTGCTTTCTTACAGAAAAGAACTCCAAATATGGAAAAGATTTTATATACACATCACCTTTGGATTAAAATAAAATCTCACTCACTACATTATATAGAAGGTCAGCTCTTATATAAACTGGGAATTGTTTTACAGGAGACAAGGATTATAGAGCATAAAAATTAATACATAAATAAAATAAATAAAGAAATATTAATAATAATAAAATAATAATAAAATAATAATAATAATAATAATAATAATAATATGCATATTCCAAAAAAAGCAACAAAAAAAAACAAACAAAACAAAACAAAAAACAATGAAAAAAATATAAAAAACTCAACAAAAAACAACACAGAGCAGCAAGGTGACCTCCCAAAAAACTTTTAGTCATCAGATAAAGGACCAAAAGAGCACAAGTGAGATACTGAAAGACATACAGTACCTAGTATGAACTTCGCAATGCATTCTTATAGCAACGATATTCACTCCCACAATTCTCTCAGGTCCTGGAATCAGATCACAGAATGATAGCTAATTGTTACTAAAGAATGTTAGGTTGGATCTCTTTTGCCTGTCTGCGTGTACCCTAGTGGATCCGAACTAAATCTATAGCAGCTCATGATCGCACACCTGCTGCGGCAGTGAAAGATAGATATGTTAATGGTGGAGTGCACACAGCTGTGCAGAGTGCTTACAACCTCAGCCAAAGTTAAACAACAGCTGAAATGCCATTTCGTGCCTGCACATACATCCCATCTGATTGTAATAACAATCTGGATCTATTCTCTCCTGAAAGATGTCCTCAAGCTTTTATTCCCTCAGCTTTTCTTTTTAAGCTTTACATTTCTGTAAAAACTAGGCTTTATTTTCACATCCAAACTGTTACTGCTTTTATTAAATGACACAGTAGAATTAATAGATCCTCCTGAGCACAACTACAAGACTGAGGAACACAGGATGATTTATGGATATAGTGTGTAAAGAAAGATGATCTTTTTATTTATTTTATTTTTTTTTTGCCAGAAGTCTGTTTTAATTCTCTCCATAATGTGGCGTCATGAGTTATATGACACTTTAGGTTTTTTTTTCAACAAATAAAGTAAAAAAGAAATAAGCATAGTGTCTTTGTCTCTTTTATGCTTCTAGAACATGCTTTCCATCGAGTCTTGGCTAGTCTGCGGTGCTGAGCGATCTCCGTGCTTGGCCAGAGTCAGTAATGGAGAGAGCATGCTGAGCGCTGCTGTAGCCCATTACGTGAACCGCTCTCCCACATTAATAAGCGAGCGCAATCCTCTGTGGATGGCCATTCTTTGGCATATTGTCTGAGTAAAGCTTATAGCTGCATGCATTTGTGGGATGCCTGGTTACAAAAGTACAATGGAGGAATGCATTTGATGAAACTTTCTTGAAACCTCTTATCCTATACGCAGAATGTGCAGTGTGCTTTTGGTAAAGTATTATATAAAATAAAAAAACACTTGTATGGTCATGCAACACTTTTATACTGATCACAAGGACCATTTTTGATGACTAGGATGTACGTGTGTGCAAGTTATTAGATTTAAACCTGTGAAAGAAGAGCTGGACACAAACAACAACATGAGGCAGGCCTTATTTGGAGAGCACAAAAAAAGAATGTTGTGACAAGAACAATGAATCTAAAACTGGAGAGTGGAGGCTGCCTAGGAAAAACACAGAAATAAAGACACAGTGTACTTTATCATTTATTTGGAAACCTGCAATTGCATCATGGAAATCTCAGCACCCGTGTCTCATCTCTGACCTTCCTTTGTAGTGACAGTAAAAAAAAACACTATTTGGTTAGCATTGTATGCAGAAACTAATTTATAGTGGTTGACCCGAGCTCCTCTTTTGTGCAACAGCCATCTTGAAAAACAATGGCAGGAAGGCTTGAAAGCTGAGAGGAACTGAATCTGCTGTTTACTATTTTTTTGTCGTTTTTATTTCACGTTGCATTTTGCTCCCTGCTTAAAAATGCTGGCTTTTTGTGTCCAAAAGGAGCTGTAAAGTGATGTCTAAGCATTCCATAGCTGTGCAATAAGGCTCCGTTAACTGGACGCTGGGGGGCCGTTGTTTTGTACCGTTTGGAGGAATGGGCCCGACAGAGGAAATCATGGCCGCCCCGTGACCCTTCTCTGACCCCCGGTGCTTGAGGCCTAAATGGAGTAGGGGCGGCTTTAGGGTTAGAGGTTTAAGGGTAACAAATCATGTAACACTTTATTACCATTGAAAAGTAAAGCGGCGTGGTCCACACAGACTGAAGGAGTGCTGTAAGCTCTGCAGGATGGATAGGGAGAGGGAGAGAGGGAGAGAGAGAGAGAGAGAGAGAGAGAGAGAGAGAGAGAGAGAGGTCAGGGATGGGTAAAGCTCCGCTGCACTCCTCCCTAAAAGGAGCAGGTCAGAGCAGGTCTGGGCCTGATTAACAGAGTACAGGGAGAGAGAGGGGAAGCTCTTGATCTCGCTCATATCTCACCATGGTACTGCAGCTCTGAGGGCCCTCTCTCGTCCTTCATCCAGACAGCATGCAGGAGGAGTCTCCTGGAACGCCAGCCTGAGTTCACTACAGTCTAGGGAGATTGTAAATTGTCTTTTTTTTTTTTTGGTATTTTTACTTTAACTACATACCGTAACTTTTTCTTTACAATTACAACTTACTTGATAAACCTGAGCATCTTTTCTATTTCTTTCCACAGAGTACTATGACAAACATTATTCCTGGTTTTTAACTTTATTTGTTTTAAATGAAAGCTTGACAGTCATGTGAAAGATGAAGGTTAAAACAGAAAGCTTGAATATCACAATTACTCAAAACTACTTGGAAATCTGTGAAATGTCAAAAATTAAAAAAAAAGGAAGGTCAAAAAAAAAAGGTCAGCAATTCAGGTTCCAAAAGGGACCACACCCTTATCAGAGACAGAAAGAGAAAGTAAAGAACAGAAAAGCTGATAACGGGGATGACGTCTGTGGGTTTGCGTGGTGCAGAATGACAAGGAAAAGGGCTGTGATAAGAGGTCTCCTCCTTCCTGAAGGATCAGGAGGTCCAGGTCCAGTCCAGGTCTCCAGGCTCCCTGGTGTGATTTGCACAGAGGTACGATTCCAGACCTGATCCCTGGGAGTTCAGATGGAGTTCAGGGCAGATGTTTGCCAGTAGTTGTGCGCAGCAGGAAAACTAAATTGCTTCCGGATTCATGTCTCCACCAGCAAAATGCCCTGTGACCCCTCCACTCCCTCAGCCTCAGTATCACCCTCAACTATAGCGTCAGCACAGGTCTGGGTTGTGGCACAGAGTCACGATGTCTGAGGGGAAACAGTCTTTAAGAAGGATCCCTCTGTCCCTCTGGCAGTCCAGTTCTGATATAAAGCCATACCAGTAGATGACCAGACCTGGGCCAAACCTGCAAATAAAGAAATCAGCTCAGAATTACATGCAATCAAGAACTACTGCTTTAAAAGAAAAAAATTCCAAGTAGATTTTCTTGGCTTATTTATTAAAATAATGAAAAACCACATGTGATGGATGAAAAAAACACTTTTTTTCCAGAATAGTTGCTTTTGATCCACCCATTTTGGAAACATGACTAAGAGTATAAAACAAAAGCCATCATCCGATCAGTTCTGCAGATGACGTATAAGCGACGTATAACCTTTACAGTGGAACTTCAACAACAATAATAATTATAAAGTAGAACAATGCTGGAGATTAGTGCTTCAGAAAGCACACTCACAGTAAGCATAGTACTGAAGCCACAATGGAGGGAGCAGTCTCGCTCTAATCGTGCATCTGTCAGAGCAGTTGCAGTACAATCCAGCTGTTTCATTCACATGGACACTTAAAGTACAGCCATTTTGTCTTGGCTCACGTTGCACTTCTGGAGAGCTATAAATAACATCACTCACCCGCTTGCTGAGAAAAGCTGACAGTTTTCAGATACCTTTTTTTCGGATCCATTTCTTATTCCAACTTGACAGCATTTTGTATTTTGCCAGTAACTTCAGGTATCTAAATTCGGCTCTGAAATCATGCCTATAATTATAGCTTTTTATTTCCAAAACAGTACTGCATTATTTCACACTTTTTCTGCAATGATATAAATCATTTTTGTCGGTATTTACTATGCCCTGAAGAAAAGTGTGGAGCCCGTCCATCGAGGAACGGTCTCGGCTAGTTCTTTGAACTTTGAGATTCAGACATAAAGTCATGTCAGCGTTATGATTCTTCTTTAGGTGAGTGCAGAGACACACATGAATCCAGATTATTTAGTGAAACTGACTGTCTAGAGATAATAAATGGGGCTTCGATGTCCCTACTGAGGCAGACAGGAAGCCGCCTGACGGGCTATGCGGCACTACAGGAAGTTCAGCCCTGAGGAACAGTTCATAAAGTCCCAACTGTGATCAATCATGCCATGAGCAAAAATACTGGCATCTCCATCAACATCAGAGCCATGATTAGATGCACTGCACTGCATTTAGCTCTCACACACCTCCATCACATCACTGCAATCATCATCTCCACTATGGTTATTACAACTTTCATCATTCACGCCCTCATCCCCTACTTCTGCTACTTCTTGCTATATCTATAAATAACAAGCTGTTTGACCTGCATTGGACATGTCGGGGCAACTGAACTGTGTAAATAAGCTCAAACCCCAGCAGAGGTGCAGAGGCTTCAGTATGCAGAAAAGTGAGTACATGCGACGGCAGACCGGCATTCCCTATTTTACAGGCTGTGATTTACAGTTCAGTATCTCTGGGCAAACACGCCAAAACTAACAGCCCTGGAGAGAGAACGAGCCCAGATGCACTGCAAGTTCACCACAAAGTCACACATAGCTAAGCCATTCAGTAGAGAAGTCTATGGTGCAAGTTTTTTTTCCTCCCTCAACCCAATCTCCCCTCCCTACTCTGTAAGAGCCGCATATTCCTTTCCATTGCTGTATGTATGGTCATTCTTTTTATGGAAATGTTATGGAAACAAAATCTAAACATTTACATTAGATAACTTTGGAGCAGGGTTAAGACAGACTTTTATTGAGCATGAGTGTATATTGCTCTTTTCAGCCAGCAAGACAGGGGGTGAAACAGGAGAGAGGGGGGAAAAAAGCAAAAGCAAAAAAAAAAAAAAAAAAAAAGCAAGAAGGGTGTAGTGAGAAGGGAACGCAACCTTCTGAAAGGTTAAAACTGTACATCAACAGATAAGGCACAAGAGTACGATACATCATATCCCCTGGTTGTCAGGGGCGTCCAGGCACAAATTGAAACAAGCAAAATTATAAACACTGGGGAACGGTGTCACCAAGGCTGCAGCACGAGGAAATAAATGGAGTTTGAATTCTATTTTGAATTAATAAAAGTCCATACCAGGGGGACCTTGAAATAAATCACGAAGCTAAAAAACTGGTGATACAAAGACTGTGTTGTTGGCAGTGGAACGGGAGGAGGTGAAGGGCAAACAACAGGGGTCTCAGGTTAAGGAGACAGGCTTGTGACCATATCAAAATAAATAATAATAAAAAAACCCCAGTGAAAGGTTTACATAAATAACGTGGCAAACGACGCAAGGATCAGATCATAATTGTGGTCTATTATGCGGGCCAGTGCTCCATCACCTAAAGCTGGCACCCACGATGCTCCGGGAAAGTCGGTCATCTTCCAATAAACATCTAACTGCGTAACGAGTTGGTGAAATTGTTTGTGAAATGTAGCTAATTTGGAGCGTGCTAGCTTTGGCGGGCGGAGTAAGTGGGATGCCGTGGAGAGCGCTGCTGGCAGACACACTGCCATTAGCCGTAACGAGCGGTCTGCATTTGATTTTGAAGCAGGTGCCATGCTGGTTAAAACGGCAGCTTAATGAGAGCACAGCACTTAAGAACAAAAACCCAAATGGAGGTGCTGAGAGAGTAAGCTGCCATTAGGGCAGCCTCCCCCCTTCTCAATGCACACGTGTAATCGCAGCGTAATTAAATAACTAATTACAGCCCTCCATGGTGTTGTCTCCAGATCACCACAGCACCATTTAGCATGTTCTATAGAATACCTTTTCATCATAAATGCACCTAAGGCTTGAACTAAGCCCCTTAAACTTCTGGGGCTGAAGTAAAACCAGGAGTTCATGGTTCCATGGCATTTCTAAATGTAGCTCTAGAGTAGTGGACAGCTTAGATTCTGCTATCACACAAAAAAATAATAAAAATAAAAGATTTTTAGACATCATGTTAAGAGTTTGGTTCTAATACACCTTTGTTACAAATTCCATACATCTGGCAAAGTGCTGACATCCATTACACTGAACCTGGACTTTTTATGTTGCACTACCAACCTGTACCACAACCTGTGGTGACAAAGTGTGAATATAAAAGAGAGAGAGAGAGAGAGAGAGAGAGAGAGAGAGAGAGACCAGGGTTTGTGCTGTCAGAGCTTTGGCCTGGCCTGGCTTTCGGCTGGTGATTAATTGGTGTTTATTTATAGGGCTTGAACTGGGTGATAGGGGCGGGGGGCCGACTCAAGGCTGCAAGCAAGGCGATATCAGCACAGAACCTCCGTCTCGCATGTTTTATTCGACCAGCCTGGGGCCCTGGATACAGCAGCCCAGTGATAACAAAAAGCTTCCACACAAACAGGATATTTGAAGAGGCATGGCCTTGCCTGGACTGAACAGTGCAGGCGGTAAACAAGAATTGTGTGCTGGTCCACTCTTCATAAATATCACAAATAGCCAAACAGCCTGCCATTAACATCTGCCAAGCTAAAGACAAACTCTTATTGTAGTAGAAGCATCCAATTCTCTCAGGTATGTAAAACACAAACACAAGGTTGTGATGGGCTACGCTCGGCCTTCAAATGAGCCCCAGACACCAGCAAAGTAATTAAGCGAGAACATACTGCCATAAAAAAAAAAAGTCGTTGTCCTTGTACAGGTGTAATTTTTGAAGACGTTTTTATGTCCGCTTTCTGCCCGTCAATGAGGTTTCAAAACTCGATGTGACGCTGATGCCCCTACTTGCTCCTTGTTTGATAGCAGAGTGTAGGTGAAATTTACACCCACAGGCATGGCTTGTCAATACAAGCAGGGAGATTAAAGAGGGACTTAAAACGGCATTTTATCAGCAAACCTTGGGCACCTTCACGACCCGAGGACAAGACCTGCCTTTGGTTTTGGCTCTTATTCAACCACTGACCATGCCAGCACCAGCCAAAGGCTCTGCCCGTCACACATATTGATAACCTCATTAATGTGAGAACGTAAAGACCCTCAATCTCATCCAGCATGTGGCTATAATTGTGTAAAACCGCACAGCGCTCATTATCCTCCGCTCATGTATTAATGACCACCGTGCTACTGGTGAGGTGAGATCCAATAAACGCCTGGCCTGTCTGCGATAATGACTAAGGAGATGGCACTTCCACTTTTAGGCACTTAATTTCCTTTGAAATGACAGGGTGAAAAGCAATGAAGACGTTGGCCAATGCCAAAGGGTCAGCAATCAGAAAGATCTGACTGACCCATCTAAAAATATAGAAAAATGAGACATGTACCAAACACCGTCGCCTATGCATTTGGTTTTCATTAAAATAAAAAGCATAAAACGAGACCATGAGAACATCGATGAGAAACAATAGATGCTTTCTTTCTCCATTTTGGGAGGCGGTTGTTTGTCTTTGAAATTGTGCTGCCGTGAAATGCACAGCTTAGATCTGCAGTGTCACGCTCTGACTCACTCGGACACGTGCTTGCCTGCTTTGGCCACATGGCAAAAACAAACAACCAGCAAACTGGCCTATGATGTGTTCAGAGCGTTCTGCATCACGATTTTGTGATAAAAGCCCTACAGAAAATGTGCAGATCAGCCAGCTGTCTTTCACCCAGAAGCAACTGTGCCACTACACATGACTCGGTTCCTCTGAGAATTGGGTTTACATAGAGACTGGCAAAAACACCCTCGCTCTTTCTCTCTAGATCCAAGTGTCAGATCTAAGGTTCATGTTACCTGGAGTTTAAGAGTGGTCTGTACTGTTTCACCATAAATGCCTTAAGCAAATGGACCAAAACCTTTAATGATCTTAATGACAGGTTCATTGCAATAATGTTATTTTTAAGTACAGATGTATGGTGGTGTGGGGTAGTGTTGGCACCACATATACCCAGGATCTTTGATTCATTTCTGACCTTAGGTTACTGTCTGTGCAAAATTTTGCACATACACACAAGTGTTTGTGTGGGGTTTTCCTGAGTTCTTTAGTTTCCTCCTACTGTCCAGAGAACATGCTGATAGACTGATGACTTTTGTGGTCCCTTGGTGTGAATAAGTGGGTAAATGTTTTTGTGTGGTACCCTGTGACGCACCTATCTGGGATCGGCTCCAGACCAGGATGATGAGAGGATTCCCGTTCCAAATCAACAAGTGTTTGATAGCAGTAAATATGACAATGTTTTGTATATTTTATGTGAGTATCCAGCTAATTTACAACAAACAAGAAAACAATCAGTGAGGATACAGAACTTAAAAAAAATAAATAAATAAAAAAGAAGCAGTGATGCAAGTCTGTGAGGACAGTAAAAAGTGTCTTTGGTGTTAATTAGCAGATGAGCTCATGTTAGAATGATTAGCGGGGCTCTCTGTAGCATGACAAGTAAGAAGTTAGCGTGTTGATGAGCATCGGTGGGACTTTTGTGCTAGTGTCAAGGGGATACGTGTTCCTTTAACCTGTTATTCTTAACTCCCAGTAGCTCTTGTCAATAATTAGCAAATCTCTCTTGAGGGAAAGGAACAAATCCTCCATTTTGTTTTGAGAAAGCCTGGCCGCAAGACATGTCCTAATCCTGCCCTTAACCCTGCCTACTAATGTGTTTCCAATTTATGATGAGCCCCTCTTCAGCCAGGATGCTAATCAACAACAGTTTGGAGTGTAACCTAAGCCGGGTCTGGCTAGGTCGACCTAGGCGCCTCTGTGCTGGAGCGTCCAGCATCTCTGGTGCATAGAGACCTGTGGCAGACGTGTTTTGTTCAGATAAACAAGTCTCCGTCTCTCAGGCTGCAGGGAATGACTCTGGTGTTTAATGGGTTAGGTGACCCGATCGTGCATGCACACACATGGGTGAAAGAGACTTTGAAAGATCTCACCACACAGCCAAGTCTTTTTTTCCCCTGCCCTTTCAGAATGGCTAGATTTATCTTTTATTTATTTTTTTTAAAACTACTCCTTAGCTGGGATATTTTTTCTCCAGATATTAGATTTGCATTTCTAAAATGGAGGAAGACATATAAATTACCGTTTCTTATAAATAGGTGTGAAAGTTAGTTGTCTGACACCCATGGTGAAAAAAGAACACGACCCCCACGAAATAAGCGCAGGCAGCGTAAAGACGGCCTGTGTGAAAACAGACCTGGCTTTCATCCAAATTGCCACCTTTGGAGGTGCACAGTGGTGTTACCGCTTTTAAATCAACATGTCAGCACCACAGCATCGGAACTTTACCTTCAGCCTATATTGCTCACAGCTATTCAGCAGCTGTAATGAATTGTATCTCCAGTCACCTTGGCGCAAAAAAAACAAGAAGGCCAAAGAGAAATGTGCAAAGAAAGAGAACGATTTTTCACCTGCAGACGGACAGGACTTAAATTTGTTGTTCACTGACAAACAATAATAATCACACTGGGCCATCAAGGGTAAGCCTGGTAGACTGAGGTCAAAATTAGGGCCCAGTTCTGCCCCGTATCAAGCAGAGTGGATTTAAGAGAGAAATTTGTGTGTTAACTCAGCACCATGTTTACATTCTTGGGGGTAATTTTAGCCCCAAGGGGACATACAAGGGCCATGGTGTCATTTAGCTTCATCACTAACCAGTTGGCTCGGCGTGGGACCAAAGAGTTTGTGGGTGGTATAGCGATGCAGTGCACCCACCACACACACACAAACACACACACACACACACACGCACACACACACACACACACACACACACACACACACACACACACACACACACACACACACACACACACACACACACACACACACACACACACACACACACACACACACAAACAAACACACACAAAATCTTATGCTGTATTTAAGTACAATCTGACTTAAACAACAGCAGCAGCATATGAAGTATTTAAACACTGCTTTAATTCTTGCCCTTTACTTCCAGACCTGTAATGATATTTTCTGGATTTATTGTTGCATTTTTCATACTTTTAATATATTTTTTTTCTGCCAAATAAAAAAAAAAATTAAGTAACACAAAATACCACCAAGGAAATATAAAGAGGCTGATTTAGTAGAAGTAAAAAGGAAATGTGAAAGACCAAAAAATTACCCAAATTTTAGGCCAAAATATTTTTTTAATTTTCATAAAATGTCAGTCTTCTTTTTCAAGTTTGAAAATTAGTGCCTTTAAATATAATACTTTTTTCCAGACATTCCAGACCTGAACTAAACCACTGTATGTAATTTTAAACTCTTCAGTAAACAAACTACTGGCATAACAATTTATTGATTCCAGAAAAGGGAAAAAATAGATTTCTATAAGAACTAATAATAAATGAATTTTTGAATGTAATTAGAATATAATATTTTGAATATTTGAATTAAATATTATTTAAATAATTTTGCCATTTTAACAAAGAGACTAGGAATTAAAATCACACATGTTTTTAAACTATGCTCTCAAAAAGCCTTGCAAAGATAAAAACCTAAAAATGCTAATAAATTCCTTTCAGTCTCGATGTGTGGTATGCTATACATAGCACCACAGTTGGCAGAATTATCTTTGATGATCTGCAGCACAAATCAAATTTCATTGTCGTTTTAAAAAATTTACAAAGCAAACAAAACATGAGCAGGACCCCAGTGACCAGGGCTTCAGCTCCTCTCACTCACAGCACCACGCGGCTTCAAAAACACCACCAGGCTCCTGCATGTGGACTGGCCACACTAATTAGCCAGGGGATCAAACTGGAAGTTAAATATTCCGAAACATGTAATGGAAGAACGAAAGGGTAACGTGCCGGGGTCAGGCTGACGCCAAACACTGGTCCTCAGGCAATGTGGTATTGATTTTCACTCGTTTGGAAGGGTAGAGAGCTGTGTGTGTGTGTGCGTGTATGTGTGTGCGCGTGTGTGTGTGTAGAGGGGCAACTAGGGCACTGAGATTATGAACTGTCATGCTGACAGTTTAACCCTGTTTTCTAAAGGAAACAAATAGAAGGACGTCCTCATCTGATAGCACTGATCTGTGGATGACACCATGTTGCTCTGACCAATGTCTCTTTTGCCGAAGGGAAAAAGAGGCTCAGGGACGTAAACCCAAAGCATAAACCTAAAGCACAGCAGTGGGCCACAAGCTCAGACTACAAACAGAATCACGTGCTGCTTTACAGGTGCTCAGTGAACCAAAACAGAACTGAGTTGAATGCACATAATAGTTACTCTGCCTAAGGTCACTAAAACTGCTTGCAGTCTAAAAAAAAGGAATATTAGTAAATAATATAGCAATATATATATGCTGTTGTAGGAAAATCATCTTGTCTGGTGTAGTGTGATATTTCCCTATAAGGGCACAGTCCTGCTTGTGTTATTCCATTTACACCACAGTAACTCGTTGGTCATATTTAATGCAAATGGTTATGGAATGTCTGCAAAATAAGTCATTGCCTCACTTTTTTCTCTGAAATGTTACCAAAGAACATGTTCCTGAAACAGAAAAGTGTAGGGTTTTGTCCTGAAGACCTTCCTGTACTGACCAATATACAAAGTATTTTTTTCATTATACATTTTATATATACACACACATCACTTATTTTATATATATCACACACGTATATATATACACATATACGTATGTATATATACAGATTATATATATATATATATATATATATATATATATATATATATATATATATATATATATATATACATACATACACACACACATATATATGTGTGATATATATATATTATATATATATATATATATATCTGTGTGTGTATGTGTGTATATATATATATATATATATATATATATATATATATATATATATATATATATCTGGGGGGGGCACGGTGGCTTAGTGGTTAGCACGTTCACCTCACACCTCCAGGGTCGGGGTTCGATTCCCGCCTCCACCTTGTATGTGTGGAGTTTGCATGTTCTCCCCGTGCCTCGGGGGTTTCCTCCGGGTACTCCGGTTTCCTCCCCCGGTCCAAAGACATGCATGGTAGGTTGATTGGCATCTCTGGAAAATTGTCCCTAGTGTGTGAATGAGTGTGTGTGTGCCCTGCGATGGGTTGGCACTCCTTCCAGGGTGTATCCTGCCTTGATGCCCGATGACGCCTGAGATAGGCACAGGCTCCCCGTGAACCGAGGTAGTTCGGATAAGCGGTAGAAAATGAATGAATGAATATATATATATCTGTATATTTGCCTTAACATTTGCTTAATACAGCTGGACCTACTGCAAAAGTTATGCTGTTAGATGGCAGTAAGCATCAGCCTCTGATTTGCGCCTCTGATTTTAACCTTGCTGTAGGAGAACAAAAAATAAGCGCTAAGAAGGTGAAGGGTATCAGTACAGACCATGGCTAAAAGATGTGTATTATATGGAATGGAATAAAAAAAGGAATTAATTATTTATATAAAGTCATTTATAAGATGCCTTTCAACAACCCAAACAAGCAGCTTTATTCTTTCCTATATGCTCATTCTTTGTCAAGTGTAGAAGGTCTGCAGCTTTTGGTCATTTTTCCTCTCTGATGACTTGAAAGAAGGAAAAAAAAAAAAAAAACAACAGCCCACACTTTTCTCCTCAAATTGCCTCATCTTTCCATCAGAATGCCAAAGGGGACTCCATTAGCCAGACCCTACACAGTCCTGACCTCTCCTCGTCTCACACCACCACCACCACACTCAATTTAGCCAGCCCCTTCTTCCTGAGAAGCATGTCCACGTCAAATTAGAGCGAGCCCCCATTGTCCTTATTATGGCTGGGGAAAATGCCATCATGACTGATGCTACGGGGTCCCTCGCTTGTCACTAGTTGTCAGCTAGATGTGGAGTTTGGATACACATAGCTGACAGGTAATCTTAATGTCTTCAATTAGCCTAATTAGTCGCGTCATAAACAATTTGATAAGTGCCCAGCCAATGCAAACAGATAAACACACACTCCTCACACACACACACACACACCTCACAAAGCACCAGAATGTGTAGAAGTGTGTGTGTGTGTGTGTGTGTGTGTTAATGAGAAGGGTAATGGGTTTATCAGTGACGAAGTGCATGCCTTCTCTTTCATCTCCCTGTGTCCCAGCATGCTCAGCTGTGCAGTGCTTTGTGCTACCTGGTCACTTCAAATTGTACCATCTCCTTTCATTAGCACATCGCCTAGAGAGAATGTGAAAGGCTGTGACAAAATTCATTTAAAGGGAGTGGGAACAGATTGCCTGAAGCAGGTGCTATAAGGGAGATAAAACAAATGCAGGTGACACTGTGTGTAAGCCAGAGAGAACAAGATGGGGTATTTTCTTTATCATCAATGGTGGAGAAGTATGTGATCCCACATTCAAGATGGCTTTACAAATGAACATTTAATTTATTGCTATATTTATAAATTAGTGTTTCAAAAATTGCAACAGAAAGAAATTGTGACAACATTTGCATGTTCGTTCTTAGGACTAAAATGGAACTGAGGATATGTGACTGGATAAGGATGGTAAAGATGCAACTCAAATTCTCCCTTATCGGGCTAAAAAAAAATATTCAATTCAATTCAAATTTATTTGTGTATCGCCTAAAATGACCATAGCAAAACAAACCCAATCTCATACGTACGTAACGATTTTCCGTATTTGCGCCTGCTTGTTATTGACGGCCTCACACACTCCGTTAATCCTTCACCGGGAATAACATTCACGCGCAGAACTAACAGATGATCAACGCTCATTCTAATTCAAACCCTTTCAAAGAAGCAAAAGCAAGCATTTTCCTGCCATGAAAAAATGAGTTGAATGTGTGAGAGAAAAATGACAAAGTACAGATAAAAAGATGAGGCCTGGAGGTAACCCGAGCATCGTGAGCGAGTGCCGGTCTCGACTGTGCAAGCCCTCTAGAGCAGGTGCCCGATGAGAGCTGGTGTTATGCGCGTCACAGACAATTACAGGAGGAGGGACAGATCCACGGTGGACCCCTGTCTCCGCTCTTGACCCCCGCCTCAAGTGACGACTCAGACAGCAAAAAAGAAAAAAAAAGGAAAAGAAGGCCCTTCACAGGAAAGTTGTAATAGGAAATTGCTTTTGGCAACTATTTGTTCAGCACCAGAATCATTTTTTGTGCCAACACAGTGAGCCCCATTGGAAAACAGGGCAGGTCTCCCTAATGAGTAATCTATTTCAAAGCAGTCTTGTCTGGGCATGACAGTTTACTGAGAGGCTTGAAGAACTGGTAATTACCAGTGTTACGGGGCAATTAATGCATATTACACTGCGGCACTCACGGCGGAGACTGTCAGCTCCCCAATAAAAATGAGCACTCTTCAGCTAAAGGGTGACATTAATTGGACCTTTAATGACTATGCACAGGAACCAAGCCAAATAGGAACAAAACAGGGGACTCTGCCTGACTTCAGGAGTGGGGTGGAAATTGTACTAAAAATGAGATTAATTGCTGTTGAGAGACGAAAAAAAGAATAGAGGAAGTATAAAAAAAAAGGATGAAATTATAGGCTTTGCAGAACAGGGGGTTCTTGTTGCAATGACAATTCTTAGTTATCTTATATATTCTTTATGTTTGTGGAGGGCCAGTAGCAGCGTCGGTGGGGCTAGATATGAGGTTCTCAAATCTAAAAATGGCCACAGAAATTTCTATTTCTACACACCAGACTATATAAAACAGGTTATTCATAGAGGGGAAAAAAAAGAGAAAGAAAGAGGTGATTTGCCATCTCTCCAAAGACTCTAAAGAGGGGGTTTGTTTTTGTGTGGTAATGAATGAAGAGCCACTTCAGCAGAACAGGGTTTAAAAAAAAAAAATAAAAAAAGCCTATTGTCTATTCTGTTATAGTGACCGAAGTGGAAGAAGCTTAATTAGCAGTGGAATGAAGAGTCCTTCAGCTCATGACACCCCTGAAAAGATTTGCTCCTTGAATGCATTTTAAACAAGCCACTAAAAAACAAAAGTAGCCAGTTCTTTCATTAACACCAAGCAGAAATTAGTGAAACTTCAGTGTTTGACTGTGTATATTTATGAGCAGATAGCACAGGCCATGTGAAGTAGCCTTGATTAATGCTGTTTATCTGTGCATGCGCCACCTGAATATGCAAGCGCACGAATCAAAAATATTCACATGCAAAACATGCAGACATTTGCATGCATTTTTGATTTGGTGTTTCCGCAGCACTTAAAATATGCGGTAGGAAGGAGAGCAGCGCTGCCTGGTGCGCTGTCACGCCGCACACTCACACTGTCATTGGTGATGAGAGAACTTCCCAGCTTCAAAGCAGCTTTGCGTTCGAAAGGAGAAGGAGCAAATATTTGAATTGCAAAACCACATCATCTTCCGACGGGAGAAAATTCAAGACAACTTCCAAGAGTTAAAGACCTACATTTCCCCCGAACAAGCGAACCCTCAGCAAACTGTTAAAAGGAGGGGGCCTCTAACGTATTCTGTATAAGCACCTTCCTCGGTAATTTAGCGTATCCAAATTTGTGTAATGGGATGTGACACGTTTCAGAGGAGGGCTCAAGAAGAAATATATAAATATAATACGAGGAGAGCACCATAAAAATGTTTTAAGTGAGCCTGGTATTAAGTAGAAATTCAGCGTATAAATCCAGGGTTCTCCGGCGACCTGACACAGTTTTGATTACGGACTGAAGTGTAATTACTTAAGCCATCCTTAAAGAGCCGAGGAGTTAGTGACTCCATGATACTCTACTGCCAGTTCTGTTCCATCACCAGCTACTGTTTCAAACCATGCAGGAAGCATTTGCTTACAAATAAAAAGACGGTTTACTCAACTCCATTTGCTGAGCTGTTTCTATATTTTAGTTGTAGTGCAGTAATAATACAAAAACAGTTTCAAAAATCAAGACATTCAACATAAAAAAAGAAAACAAAAGAAAACACAAATCAACTGCCCCCCCAACACCCCCCAAAAAAACCCTAAAATCGAAAACTAAGCCAAAGCATAAAACCTTATAAAATTTGACATTTCTCGATTTTATAGCAGAAATACGCCATTTAACACAATTACAATAAGAGAGACATGGATAGCATTTATATCAACAAATATTAAGAAAACACTTCAACAATTGTGGATGAAAAAACCAACATGCATTCATCTGTTTGTTTGCAAAATCAAAATCAGTGCCAAACACGATGTTTAGAACATTTTTTTGGCTCTAAAATGATAAATATTACCAAAAGCTCTCATGTCTTGCATTTGCTTGTTTTTCCATCATGTCCGATTCATTTTAGATTAGATTAGATTAGATTAAACTGTACTGTCATTGTGCAAGGTACATGTACAGAGCCAATGAAATGCAGTTAGCATCTAACCAGAAGTGCATAGATAGCTTATTTACAAGTGGCAGTGTAATAAATAAGGGTATGTGGTTATACAGAAGGTGTAGTAATATGTACATATAACTGAATAAGGGTATATATAGTGTGGTTTTATATAAGCATGATACAGTATGAAGTGGTATGACAGATATAGCTGTACAAAAGGAATGTCATTATGAATATATACATCTATATATACAGTATATAGGCTTGAAATTAATGAACAATCTCAAAGTGATCCAGATGAGGATCAGCAATTACTGAGTAACTAATAGCAAGACTTGGCTAAATTACAGATTGTGTTGGTGCCTGATGCACTGCTAATGTCAGTCACAGTGGGTTTTGTAAAAAATAGAAAAAGGGGTGATAGTAAAAGTCATGTATTGACACGATGGCTGAAAACAATCTGGATTCCTTCAGATGCTGCAGTTTATGAAGATTCAAATCACCCATATTTTAGTTTTGCATATATTGAGCCCATACTTACTGAGAGAGAGCAAGCAAGCGAGAGAGAGAGAGAGAGAGAGAGAGAGAGAGAGAGAGAGAGAGAGAGAATGTGCGAGAGAGAGAGAGAGAGAGAGAGAGAGAGAGACAGAGAGAGAGTGCAAGAGAAAGAGAGAGAGAGAGAATGTGCGAGAGAGAGAGAGAGAGAGAGAGAGAGAGAGAGAGAGAGAGAGAGAGAGAGAGAGAGAGAGAGAGAGAGAGAGAGAGAGAGAGAGACAGAGAGAGAGAGAGGGAGAGAGAGAGAGAGAGAGAGAGAGAGAGAGAGAGAGAGAGAGAGAGAGAGAGAGAGAGAGAGAGAGAGCGCAAGAGAAAGAGAGAGAGAGAGAATGTGCGAGAGAGAGAGAGAGAGAGAGAGAGAGAGAGAGAGAGAGAGAGAGACAGAGAGAGAGACAGAGAGAGAGAGAGGGAGAGAGAGACTGAGAACATGAGAGAGAGAGAGAGAGAGAGAGAGAGAGAGAGAACAAGAGAGAGTGAGAACATAGAGAGAGAGAGAGAGAGAGAGAGAGAGAGAGAGACACAGAGAGAGACAGAGAGAGACAGAGAGAGAGAGAAAACGTGAGAGCAAGAGAGAGAGCAAGAGAGCGAGAGAGAGCAAGAGAGAGAGAGAGAGAGAGAGAGAGAGAGAGAAAGCAAGCAAAAGAGAGAGAGTAGCCGGTACTTTCAGCTCAATACTGATATGTACCATATCAAGCATTTTTTAAATATATATATATATATTAATTCATGACTCTTTGATATCTGGACTATGTGTGATGAAACATGTAGGAAACATAGTGTGTTCCAATAAAAACAAAATGAAATAAAAGCAGTTCCTTTGTGTTTCCATATTGATTTTGACATATAAAAACGAATGAATGGAATTTAAACATGTCAGGTCTGTGTATACTGCACTAATAGGAAGGAATGTCAGCATTCTATTCCAGAAAATGTGCTACTTAAGTATATGTGGGAAATCTTTCATGTGGCATGTTTTAACTGTCTCTATACTGACACTGTCTGTCAATCATGGGTGGTTTAGCCAAGTTACTGATTTATAGCTAAATAATATGAATACCTACAAGGCTGGGGTTATAAAAGTTTAGTAATAAAGATCAGTGTGTTGATGGGGTCTAGCAGATGAAAGCATCCACTTGTAAATCAGAGTCGTAGCACTAGCGCTTGGCACCCAGGACATAACTGCGTGTTATTCTGATACACGTGTCCCCGCCCTGCCCTGTGCTCGGCGCCCGGCCTAGGCTCAGACGCGCTGGAGGCAGACACGAGCAGAAATCAAAAGCTTCAGTGATGGATAACTTTAGTGCACAATGACCTCTGTCACAGAAGGTTTGCCCTAAATCAATCTGAGCGATAAGGAGCACGCACACCTTGGTGTGTTCACGAGGGCGGCCCTTATCTCTGCCAGGAGGAAGTCTGAGTAATAACTAAAGACAAGCAACGAAGAAATCACTAAACCCAGAATGTCAAACACAATTTCCAAAGTATATTCACCTCCTCCGGCACTGCTAAAACAGTCATTATGAGAGCACGGGTGATGGGAGTCTGTGTTTACACCCAGGCCTTGTGCAGGAGGAGGAAAAGAAGAAGAAGAAGAAGCAGAAGGAGAAGGAGTAGAGGAGTGAGAGACGTGAGGTCACACACTGCTGCAGGGCCTCGAGAGAAAATGAAAGCCCTGGGGCTTTAAGTCGTACATGTCGGGCCGCCACAGGCTGCCTGCATTTGCAGTGATACATGCGAAGAGGGGTTGGAGGTTGAAGTTGAGAGGAGGGCCGACAGGAAAAAGAGACTGAGCGCTTCGGGGAGATTACAGCACTTAACATGTTAAGACCTCTCAGGAGTTTCCCCATTCATTCAGGCTCTTTTCCTTTTTTGGCCAGCGAGACTATAACTTTCCACGTGGTGACATCAAAAATGGAGCAACAGACCAAACATGACACAGAACATCGCGATTACGTGACCCCTTTCTGTCGAGCGTTTCAAAAGTGCGGCCTTGAAAATGTTGATGAAAATATGTTTGCTTTTTCATTCGAAATGACATTTGACAATGCTGGTAATATTTCAAATAGTCGCACAAACATTCTTGCAGGCCATGCCATTTTTTTTCCATTGCTTGGACAGGCACAGGTAACCTCTGCTGAAAGTTTCCCATGAACTCAGGGATATGAATCGAAAACAAGACAGCGGAGAAAAAGAGGCCTGACATTTTGAGCCACAGTGTTTGGTTTCACTCAGGCGGATAAGGCCAAATGTTTCGCAATCATTATTCAAGGAGGTTTATCCCTTTTCTGATTCAAACCGCAACGAGTACTGAAAACAGCAGCGGTCATCTTTTCTGACCACAGCCGAGCCTTTAACAGAGACTCGAGAGAGACTGCGGACTGTCAGCAGGTCCGGGGATCGGGTTCCACTGCCTGCTAAACCCCATCACCAAATTAGTTGAGGTGCAGTCCTCTGGCCTCGTCGGTACAAACGCAATCAAGGAAGCGTATTTTGTAATATGATTCTAATTAATGATGCAGAAGAAAGACAAAACACCAGAGTAGCGGCAGCCTGATAGCCGTTACTTTTACCTTACAGAAATGTTTCATATACTTGACTTTCGACAGAAGGCCACAAGGGGAAACTGAACGGGATGGGAACTCGGACCGAAGTTAATAGTTTTCACATTTATTGCAAGCACAGAGGAAGAGAATGCAAGCAGGCAGGCAGGACAGTGATCTGGCATCAGCTAACCACAGCTGGGGTGAAACTGGCACGCGGCAGCTTGTGTCATGCGGCTTTCACCAGACAACACTGATTTTCTCACAGATTTCAGCTGACAATATCATATATTCATTATGTGTGACATATATGACATTATAATATCATCATACTGAAAATGTGAGTTTGAGGAAATTTCAATTCGAGATGTGGAAAGTTTTACATTTTGGATTTGTAACAGCAACAGATCTGTCCACATACTTAGAAAAACAACAAAAAAAGTAAATAAAAAAAAAAAAAAACAGAAAAAGAAACGATGATGACATGCAGAGCAAGAACGCTGGATCTCTTCTGCCTACTGTACAAACCCATGGGGTGCACTACGGCCATGCTTTATGGCGCTGAAAAGAACAAAGGCCACTACGGAGCCTTTGAAGCTTCATACCATTCATCTGAAGGAGCCGAACACTTTAAACTGATTATACATATGCCGTGTGTGTGACAGAAAGACTATGCTGACCTGACAGATATCAAACATTAGTTTGAATGGATGAGTGAAATCAAAGGTCACTGCTCGAGTTCTCATCTGTCTCTGATTAAGCTCTGACCAATGGCTACAAGGTTAGCCGTGTTTAAGCGACAAGGCAATCGAGAAGCAAGAGAGTGATCCGAAACTTAAACCAGAAATACAGGCAGGCGAGAGCACGTGTCCCATTTTTCCTTGTTATAAGCAACACGACGGGACAAAGGTAAATCAGATATGTTACATACATACAGAAATTGGTAGAACTGAATAATATAAAAAAAAAAAAAAAAAGGGAATATTCGATTCGGTTCATTTTGTTGGATCTCTAACAGTCTCACAATGTACAAGAGGACGAAAATAAATTCATGTATTTTGGCAAACATATGGAGAACATAAGGTTTTCAGTTCTAGAAATGGAGGTCCCTGTGCACTGCTGTTTAACAAATCTGCAAAATACAAAATTCAAATGAGTCTTTTTTTGAAAACCTGTCTAAAAAACCTGTCTGTGATATGAACCCAACACAATGATGAAAGATCAGAAATCCCTCCGTTCTGCTCAGCAAATGAAGAACACATTTCCCTTAATGCTGAGTGCAATACTGAAAGTGATTTGTATACCGTGACATGTTTGTTATTTTGGAGACCTGTTTATAGATACTTAGCATGAGGTTGCTAATTGTGATATATACAGCCGCTCTCTTCGTAAGGCTAGCCGTGCTTTATAAACCGCCTGTTTGCTTGGATTACCTCTTAACCTGAAACTCTCAAAGACTCTGTAGAGAAACAAATCAAACTCAGGCCTTCACACTGCGATCACGTCCAACGAGGTCACCGTATAACAACCGAGCAGGGAGGAGGAGGAGGAGGAGTGGAAGAGTCAGTCCTGACTGAATAACCCCACAGTGACGTTTATGGATACTGTAGTGCAGAGCCAATCCCCTGCACCACTGTGTTCCCTTGATGAGGACTGTCGAAACGAGCCAACATCTGCTCCTCGATTAGGACGACATGATGGCGGACCGCTGTAATTGATGGTCTCGTCCACAGAGCTAAGAGAAGTCTGAGAGAGCCGGGCAGGAAAAGGGACAAGCCTGAGAGAGGGACAGTGGACCTAAAAGAGGAATACGCCCCAGTTACTTATAAACAGCCACGTGTCATAGACGACCTGATTCTCAGACTGAGCCGTCAACCAACAACCGAGAACATCTTCAGCTGGAAAACCGACCGGTACAAACGAAGAGCAATTCCCATATCATTTTTTGACAGTGAAAGTTCTTTTTTTTAAATTCATTTATTTTTTTTTATTAGAAACGGATAATAAAATCAGCCGAAAATGAAAAAACAAAACAACAGTCCACTCAGAGGATCCACCAAAATGAAGAGCAGCGTGTTCGCCTGTCCTCATAAATATCAATGTGCCGGAACAGCCGCTAGACTAAAGAAAAAAAAAAAGCTAATTACTCGCTTGCAATGGCAGAAAAAGGAAACCGCAAATATGCAGGCTTTAATACACAAAAAGGTTCTCAGCGCATCCCTGTTCCTTCAGACCAAATGTCAGGGGCACGCTGGTTTACTGATGAACAAAAAGCCAGATTGTTTCCATTCACTTGGCCACTTTAAAAGGTGTCTGCGGTGTCCTTGAGCCAGGCTGCAGCCTCATGCTCCAGTGCTCTCCTTAACCCTGCTTCTACAATAGCTGAGTCTTCACACGAGCTCAGCACGAGAGTCGTTCCATTCAACCGGCACGCCAATGTTTCACGCTTGACTTTGGCAAGTCATCTGACCGCTCTGATGGACGCCTGGAACACAATCCGGCTGCGCACGTCTCGAAAAATCACATTTCGTTAGCCTTTAGGAGAAACATTGGGTGCCTTATTGTGATGGATTTGAGGACAGAGGATTTGGGCATTATGGAAATATTAAAAACAAATGTATAAAAAAAATGGAATGAGGTAATTATATGAAAGTATAAAGTTCGATTCGAAGCAGATATTAACTGTGACAGAAATGACCAGTATCTCATATTTAGCTTGAGTAACCCAGGGCAGCTTCGGGTCACACAAACAATCCCATTTCTGTTCTGATTCTCAGTACTGATGTCAGTGACTTTTTGGGATACGCTCATTAAGGTTAACTACAGAATATATAATACCATCATGGGAGAACTGCTCCAGTACTGGAGCTTGCCCAGAAACTTTTGGATAGCCAGGATTTAAAAAAAAAAAAGCAAATCTATTTTTCTTAGTGACACAACAATTGTGATCAAAAGCTATTTCTTTCATTTTATTTTTACACACAAAGCACAATTATTTCATGTACATAACCTCCACACCCTTAAGACCTCCAAAGATCACAGCCAAGAAAACGCTTGCATTGTTTCCACTTTTTCTGATGCAAGTTGACAGGTCAGAGATGAGAGATATGTGTTGTTTTTTTTCCCAAGCTCCAGCTCGATTTGTTACTAAAATACATTTTGGCCAGAAAAATAACCTCCCGTGTTCGCCGTCCCGCACTTCCAGATATCTCTGGGGTCAGAGACGTGTGTGTGCTCAAAAGCCATTTCAGCCATCAAAGTTCTGCCGTTACACTGGGTTTTACAAAGAGGCATTTTAATAAAGTCACACTGCACTCTGTGCTCCCACACAAGATCTCACCAGGATGACAAATGTTGCTGACTTCTGCCTGGAATGAAAGCCGGAAGGTCAAAGAAAGGGGTGAGATGGGGAAAAATAATAGGTGGAGGGAAGCATGGAAAATCCTGCATATGCTTCTTTACCTTTCAGTGATGAATATCTCAACATTTATGAAAGCTGCGAGGGAGGGAAAAAGAAAACGAAATAAAAAACTAACTTGACACAAAAAGTTCCAGAACTAAACAGGAATTCAATGGAAAGGCATGTTCCAGCTCCCAATTACTTCTGACTCTCTTTGCAACTGTCAGATAGAGATTTCAGAAATTGCACCCGTGTGCCTGTGTGTCCCGCTGCTCGTTTCCGCAGAACCTCCTGCGCGTCAAAGCCGTTCTTAACCTCAACTTTAAGCGGCGAATTTGTATAATGCGCCGGCACAAACCCTCCAGAATAAATACGTGAAATGAAGGCTTAGCGGAGGCTAAATCCTGCAGCCGACGGCAGGCTGAAACACACGGATTACATGCACAGCACGTTAAACAATGTGCCTAAATATGCATTGAAATCTGTAAAGCATGAAACCACCTTGTCATTCGCCATTAGTATTCCGAGTTGTCGGTCATACATCTTGCGCTTGGGTGTATCGCCGTGGTAAATGTCATGTGCTGAGGGTCACAAATTCCAAGAGGATTTCTTGATGTCATCTCCTGTCAACTTTATTTCTCCAGAGCTCTTAACGATTAAACTGTCACAAAGTGCTCGGTGTTGCACAGGGCCTGCGTTCGTGAGACCTCAGCAAAAAAAAAAAAAATATATATATATATATATATGGTTGGAAATATTGGAAGTAAAGAACTCATTTTGTTCTGCATGAAATGAGGCACAAGATGAAAACAACATGGCAAGTGGATCAAAATGTTGCCAGGAACTTGCTCACATTACTCACAAGACAAAACAGAAAAATCAGAAATACAGCAAACCGCATGCTCATAAGCGGAACTCAGAAAAGTCTTTCCGCAGACTGAGCGTGTGTGTGTGTGTGTGTGTGTGTGTATGTCACAGATGACAGTAGCATAGGCGTTGTCCTCAGGGCTCACCCTGTAATGTCCAGCCTCATTGGGATCAGTGGACATAGGACAACAGGGACATCTCTCTCTCTCTCCATCTTTCTCTCTCTCTCTCTGCCCCTCTCTCCCTCTGCCTTTCTCGGGTAACACACTCAATCTGTTCGCTCCTGCTTATGACCTTCTGCAGGTCAGTACACCTCTACCTTCAAAACACCATTCCAGGCAAAATACACCCCCCCCCCCCCCCACACACACACACACAAATATACAAATACAAAAAAATCTTTCTGCTTTAAAGTCATTACAACATGTCTTTATTAATTATAAATTCCTGGCCTCACATTCAGAAGATATGTGGGACTATGATGGACATTTCCATTAAAAATGAGCACACAGTCCACATTCTTGGATCAAAAAATTAATTCTGTGTCAAGGCTATCTGATTGACCAGCGTAAGACTTAAATGGAATTAACATCCCATTTCTCTGTGAGAAAAAAAATTATGGAATAAAGAACAAAAATTAATTGAAAGAAAGTTTAGAGAGGTCAGGAACTGGCAAACTGCAGGAAGGATGTTAGAAATAAAATAAAAAAAAAACAGATTAAACACGTACGACAGCGAATAAATATTTTCCAATGACAATTTGAACAGTGTGATTAAAAAGCCACACACTACAGCAAGATTTCTTTATTCTTTGTGAAGTCAGAAAGACAAACAGAGCGCCTGTGAGAGCTCATATCAACTCCTCCTAAGTGGTCAAACTGTATGATGTATATGACAAATCCAAAAGTCTTAACCCCATTTCATATGTGGAAGAAATGAGCCATATTGTCCCATTATATCGCCATAAATCATTTTTTCCAACCTTTGACAGCTTTTTATCAGATCTAACCTTTCAAGCCTCCATTAGGAGCGGTAACATTTTTAGCTCTGACAGACATGCAGCACACACGGAGCCACAGCTGATTAATTTCAGGCCGGGACGAGCAGCCTTCTCTCGTGATAAAGCCTTCTTCACGTCTCACACAGGTAACAGCGCAATCACTTCCATTAAGCCTTCACGTGCCAACTCGTTTTCTCTGCTATAAAATTATTGAATGAGTTATTTTGTTTGTTTTCCTACAATAGTGATGCTGAATTTGTATTCTGATCAGACTCATTATCTAACTGCAGACTCTGACCTTGAGATTTATATTGCTGCACTGGTTCTAGTGAGAACTCCATCAAAGATCCTTACACAAATGTGTATAAATGTCATTGAGATATAGTGGCAGTCCATGACGAGAGGTGTATGTAGCTTTGTTAGAAGAGTCTCCAGTGTCAACACTTTGTAACGGCCACGAGCAAAGACGTAACATTAGCTTTCCCTTGACAGAGTGAAGTTTTAACTACTTTAAGAGAAAAAAATAAGAGATGCTGCTGAGGGAACGGAAGCTATTCCTGTCAGACTGCTAGCTCTTATCACTATAATAATAACAAGAATAACTATCTTTTTCCGCACGTGTTCCACAACAGTAAATGTAACTAGAAACTGAGAAAGTATTAAGCGTTGTTCTTTAGAATCTATTGAAACTGGCAAACTACCTTTAAACAGAAATTAGACGTAAGGTAGAAGATTAGAAGAGGTAGAAGGTAGAAGATTTCTAAGGTAGAAATTAAACTTAGTGATTTAAGACTGGTGTAAAACTGAAAAAACTGTGTAGCTGTTATGGGAAATTAATCATGAGGTCATGAGTCCTGGCATTATTATATAATTTCATATAACAATGTCCTGTTTTATTTCTTTTATCATAATCTAGATTAATTTAGAAATGTCTCATCATACCTTTAGTTGTTTATAGTTACATTTATTGTTGTGGAACATCCACAAAACAGACAAGTTAGCAACAGCTAGCAACAGCCATTCCCTCACCAGCTGCTAAAAAAAGAAATAAATAAAATATAAAAAAGAAAAACACACAAGTTACCATGCAGAACCTGCAATGTATGTTTGTACATTCAAGTGTCACCTTCCATTAAGGTTAAATAAAATAATCTTACAGAAAGATCCACCATATCATGAATTGTAGTGTCTTTATTGCAACACTGAAAGGACTGATTATTTAACATTAAGCGATCAAAGAAAAACTCAAAATCAAGCAAATCCCCCAATATTTGGAATGATAATTTCTCAAAATTACCAAGATTTTCCACCGATTCGGGCCAAGACGTGTTGTGTGACGTGATCATGACACACACTGAGAGGGCGTCTACTTTGGTATATGGTAGCCTTGTGGTTAAGGTGTTGGACTACCAATCGGAAGGTTGTGAGTTCGATCCCAGGTCCACCAAGCTGCCACTGCTGGGCCCCTGAGCAAGGCCCTTAACCCTCAATTGCTCAGCTATATAAAAATGAGATAATGTAAGTGCCTCTGGATAAGGGCATCTGCTAAATGCTCTAAATGTAAAATGTAAATGTACTTTAAAAAGTAATTTCACGTGCATCTTCACAGGCAATCCTGTGCTTGCAATTTTGTCAATACGAGTAATTTTCAGCGAAGAAAGCACAAAATAATTCTGCTTCACAAATAAATGCCCCCAAAAAAAGCATCAAACTCTGTGTAATCCTGCAGAGTCTGAATAACAAAAATAGTTTTATATTATGTGGTTAATACAACCTACACATCTCTGTGAATGCAATATATTAGCAGGAGTGCGTTGATATAAAGCTAACACTAATTCAGAATCGAAGCTGTTATAAAAACATAATCAACACTTTGTGATTTGCGATTTCAACAGCACTGTGGTATAAAGTCCTATACCAGTACACCGTGTCGTGCTTTATCGCTGACTTCTAACAGTGTAGAATAAGGCAGCATTTTTTCCAACCCCAATGGCTCACTTTAGAGTCACCCACAAGGTTGATGATTCATTCTGTACAAATGAGCTCGTACATAACAGCGAGTGCATCCTTACTGCTCAAATACAGCAGGTTGATTAATAAACAAGCAAAACACGGCCAGAGGAAGAGGACAAGAGGACAACAGTCCGTCCTTTCAGACTATACATAAGGATTAGCATTTTGTTACAGAGGGATTGAAGAGAATGTTTGACAAACTGAGCCAGTCCAGTCAGAGATGACCACTTCCTTATAAAATCATGCATAAAGGAAAGAAAAAAGTAATGTCGAGACATTCAAAGAGAGGCTCAATAGTTCGAATTCATAGCCTGAGTTACGTTTTGGAAGAAATGACACTTTATTTCCTATTGGTTGTGCGTAGGTTTTTATTTACTGGTTCACTCTCTGCCAACAACAGCTCAACCCTGTGCTCGGTTTATGACGAGGAAGAACGTTAGCCCGGAGCCGCATTTCATTACATGCCATGTTTAACTATACGCACTTCTCCTAAAACACACACGAGGCTTATAATGTGCTTAATATTCACCATCAGGTGAATAATTTTTATCCAAGTCTGATAGTTGGAGGAGATGGATAACTCAATTACCAGCACATCCGTCACACGGCTCCCTGGCACAGCAAAGGCAGCAGCTAAGATTGATGGTAAGATGAGACCAATGGCTTCTTCGTCATCACATCCAGTCAGTGGGCCTGAACACGCTTTTTTCCCCCTTCCTTTGCCTTTCTTTCCTTTTCTATTTTTTGTTCTATCTGCAGCCTTCATATGCGCAGCATCATTACCCCTCACTCCACTGAGGAAAGTGTATTACGAGGTTAGTGTTTTGGCAAGGCTATTGTTTGGATGATGAATATATTTGGTCAGGGAGAGAAAATTAGTTGTGTCATTTGGAGGAAAAATACAACACCATTTCTCAGGGATTTTTTTTTTTTTTTGCAGTGCTTAAGAGCAAACAAGAACGATTAACAAACGCTCAAAGCTCTGGTACTAGTTTAAAACCACAAAACGTAAATAAGCTAATCAGCAGAGCCGTCACACAAGAGCGGTGAAGTCATTAAATGAGGGACCGTCATGTTAAGAAGGTCAGTCAATAGGAAAACTCAGCATGCTTTTCAGTGGATCACTGTCATTTTTTCTCCCCCAACACAACGAACGAACAAATCTAAGAAGGCTACTTGCCTCCACATCAACCCAGAGCGTAAATTAGAAGAGAAAGCATGGGTGATGTCACCCGATCACTCTCATTGCACTGACATCAGTTCAGTGGGCAGAGCAGGCTGTGTGTGTGTGTGTGTGTGTGTGTGTGTGTGTGTGTGTGTGAGAGAGAGAGAGAGAGAGAGAGAGAGAGAGAGAGAGTGTGTGCGTGTGTGTGTGTGTGTGTGTGTGGGGGGGGTGTTCTCCAACTGCTCAGGCTTAACAATGGGAGAGCGCATTCAAAATGTCAAATGTAAATGTCAATTAAAAATTACAAGGGAGCTCCAAAAGGTGCGTTTTGAAGGGGCTGACATTTTTTTGACAGGGCAGAGTTTATCGGGTGAGGCAGCCCACAAACATGACGGCATGGGTACTGTCAGCTCCCTACACACACGAGAAGCAAAGCCACTGCTGAATACTGATGGGAAGGTCCTCACCGTCATGTACAATATATCTATGTAGGAAAATCTGTAAAGCTAAAACCTCCTCTGCTAGAGCGCAGCCATCATTAAGGCCACGGCTGCATCAGACGCAATGAGCAGTGCTGATAAATCGAAACGATTCTGGGTCTCATGAAAATAAATAAATAAATAAATAAATAAATAAATAAATAAATAAAACGAATAACAATAACGGCCTAAAAAGATACGATTTTAGACGTGTCACTATTGACTGTTTTTATTCAAGTGTTGTCTCATTAAACGCAACGTCCCTCATAGTCTAGGAATGTTCCCAGCCGTGGGCCAGTATTTTCTGCTCAACAACTTTTTAAGATTTTTAATGGGCCCTACTAAAAGCTGAAGTGTTCAAAGTCTATCACCCTCCAGTGGGATCTGAATCTCCAGCACAGCGTGCCATTCCCGCGCATGCCATTTCCAAATAAAACCTCACAAAATGGAGAAAATAGCAGGCAGTTGATTATAACCTTGGCATCACTTTCCAGTTTGGGTTCGACTCATTGCACAGTTTTGTAGGGATCATCTTCACTGAGACACAGCATCTGTTACTGAAATCAAGGCCCTCAGAAACCCCGGTACACTGATACTGAAACTACAAGGCCACAAAATACAAAGACAGCAGTTAGATCAGTAGTGTGGACCATTTAAAATAGCCTTCTTAGACTGAGGACGTTAAAGACAGCTCCCTGAAGTCAACGGCCACTGCTTTATGCTCTTTTATAATGAAAATAATTACTTTACTAATCTCTTGCTCTGAAGGTGATGACCCAGTCATCAAATAACATTCAGGAGACATCATTAAGGTGACATGGGGGCTGCCCTTTCCTGCTCGTCATGTCACCGTGCTTTCCCTACTCAAAACTCAGCACCCTTTCATTTTAGAGGTGACTTACTAATCCATGGCTTGCAAATTCTGTCTAATAAGTATAATCTAGAAAAGGTTTGTGTTGCAGTGGGCTGATGGGAAGAAGTGATGTGTGTGTGTGTGTGTGTGTGTGTGTGTGTGTGTGTGTGTGTGTGTGTGTGTGTGTGTAACTGGCTCTGTATAAGGTTTCTGAGGTCAGGAGCTCACGGCTATGCACCAGTATGTCACAATGTGTCAACCGGCCATCAGCAACAACTTGGCTAGTGGGGGTGACCTTTCAGTTCTACGCATGTGTGAACATTTCCCCAACCACACACACACACACACACGTCTACTTATACATCCATCTACCTATCTGTCCATCTATTGGGGATGTGATAGCTTAGCGGTTAAAGCACTGGATTACTGCTCAGAAGGTTTTGAGTTTGTATCCCGGGTCCATCAAGCTGCAACTGCTGGGCCCCCAAACAAGGACCTTAATCCTTAATTGTATTTTACATTTCATTTGTGGCATTTGGCAGAAGTCTTGTCCAGATCAACTTCCATTTTTATCTACATTTTATCTGTTACTTTCATTTTAAACTAATTCTCTATCAATCAGGAGGTTTCTAACAGAACAGCTCCAAGTCTGGCTGCAAAACAACAAAAGATTGTTCTAAGAGTTACAGTATTTTTAACAATAACAGCACATACACAAGAACTAAAAACAACTGATAAAACACGATGCTTCATCCATTAATCGATCAAATAATACAGTGTTTGCAAACTGTTGTGGTATAAAGGGATTGAAACCCTTAAACACGTTGTGGCAAGAGGAAACTTGAGAATAGTAAGAGCATCACACCCCTGTTTCGTTTTTTTCCTTTTACTGAATAACTATTCTGTTACGTCTTGTCCCATTTATTATGTTTCCGACTTTAAATATAAAAAGCCATCTCTGAGTTCTATGAAGACAAAAATAGCTACGCTATGGTAAGTTGATAAATCTTTTGATGGTATCTCACTATTTTTATCTTAATAGCATTTTTTTTTTTTTTTTCGTTTTACATGTCCCATATTTCTGTGGGGTGAAAAATCATTTCAAGCTGCATGCACTTCTTCATTGTTGTACGTGAAGTACAATGCTGCAGTGATGAATCGTTTGGAAAGGAAAGCTTTTTCACAAACCAAATACAGCTGTTTACATGACCTCAAACGTACAACTTGCTTAGAAAGCGTGCTGTAGTTTGTTTGGTTTTAAAAACGATCATGCGTCTCTCTCTCAGAGAACATGCTGAGCCTTCATGCTGTCAGTCACACACATGCACATATGCACAGATGGAAATCCAGAGAAAAGCAGCTATATGGAGGCATATGATGTCAATCTGTAGACAGCCGATTCTGTAGCCAGCCTTCAGCTAAAAAGCCGCAAGCCTTTCCTACGGCACAGGCTCAGTCTGCTCTTATCCTCTCAGTGTAAGAGGATACCTATTCCACCTACTGTACCTACTCCACCTCACAGGCCGGACAGTAAAACTCCCTGTGGACTGATTGGAGGTGGCTAATATAATGGTTTGTATTCATAAGCGGTTTAAATCAACCAGCAAATGCAACGGCAAAAGAAACTTCTATTTAATTTGTGCTTCCATCAACTACAGCTATGTAGAAATTTCTGATGATGTAACAATTGAGATGGAAAATACTACAATACCCAGAATGCCCAGATGTGGTTAGTCTACATAATGAAATACAAGCCAAAACAAACCGCAACATAAACCTGAGAGACTTGTAGATATTTATAGAATCGTGCTGTTGAATTCTGCAGTTTGATTAATCAGAACGTGTCGAATAAATTTCAGTAATCACAGCTCTGACACCAGTGCATTATTTTAATGTTTCTATAGCAACAGTTCATTCACAATAATTTACGTAGCAAAAACATGCCACGTAATTGAAGGTTTATAATAAATATAAATGTGTATTGTTGTTTAACACAAAAAAATGTATAACTGTTGTTATGGTGACGTTTCTATAAAGAGGTAGCATTTATGGAAGGAGTCTCCTGTGTCAGTGCTTTGTAACAGTCTGAGGAAAATTAAAGATTTCAAATTAAGAGAGGACCAACTTGGTTCTCGGATGTTCCACAGCATTAAATGTAACTAGAAGCATCTAGTTGTTAAGTTGCACTAGCCTAGTGGTTAAGGTGTTGGACTACTGATCGGAAGGTCGTGACTTCGAATCCAGGTCGAATCCCAAGGATCCACTGCTTAACCCTCAATTGCCCAGTTTTATAAACTGAAGTCACTCTGGATGAGGGTGTCTACTAAATGCCAGAAATGTAAATAAATAATACATTCCAGGAAGTGTTGTTATACGAAATAGACAATAATCCACTTCAGGCTTCATGTTGTTGATGATTTTTCTGATCCGTTATAAAAATTCTAAATATAAAGCTATTTAATAATTATGTATATTTTATGTAGAATACTGCACATCATGTTGAGAAACTTTGTGATTAGTGTGCAAAGAAATTATAAAACGATAATAAAAGTAACCTGGATTACAGCTGACTGGTTAAGAGTAAAATATTTTGTTATTTAGAAAGTTTTCAGATTTAAGACAAATGTATCAGATTTTACCGCTTGGGACATGATTTATAGGGAAAAAAATGTAGTCTCTCTTTTTCCATGCATATTGTCAAATGAGTTTAATTATACATATATACACAATTTACACAAAAGAGATAAAAAGCTAGTGTGAATGTAAATTTTTTCACCCGGTCACATGTTAACATTAAGTCAAGGGCACACTGAATAGCTCAAGCTTGAACAATGCTGAGTAGAAAAGTGATGACAGGGACATGCTATGGCAATGGAGTTTAAACCAAGGATTACTAAAGAGCTTCTTACCTGTTCCAGTAACTCCAGAACTGCTCGTTTAGATAAGTGTGATGACTCTGCTCATCTCCAAACGAGGCCTTGCTCTCAATCCAGTGCACAATGTGGCCTTCAACAGCTGTAGGTTTAAAAACAGAGAACCCAAACTTTGTCAGTGTTTTTGCACTGGAGTCGGTTTGCTCTGGCATTTTGAATTCAGACAGAGATTTGTAAATCCATCTAAGATTATCATGACGAAAACCTTCTCCTGAGGCAACATGTGGTATTTCCTTGGGAGATGCTTTAATAGTTTGTATTCAAAGGAAAAAAAATGAAATGGTATTATTTTAACATTAGCTTGACAGATGGGATTGTGTGAGATAACTCTAGGCCTGTAATAGTCACTGCTGACTGACCAAGTGATACTTTTCTTACTGATTTGACAAAGACTTACCAATGGGGACTTCTAGAATAATGTCAGGGGTCTTGTCATAACCCTTGGCCCGTAGCTGATTCTCATCTGAGGGCAAACATTTCAGGCAATTACTTAAATCATACTAATCAAATTCAGCAAAAAGGAAGTGGACTTCATGCCTAAGTGACAAAAATGACCTTTATCATATTCTGGCACTAATAATAAAACAGCATGGGGTTTCTACTCGCCTCCAGATCACTGACCTACTGTGTGTAATTGGAAAAGTAGCAGTAAGACGTGTTTTGAAAAAAAAAATTAAAGTAATAAAAATATTTAAAAAAATCCCATACCTAGTGCTTCTAGTTAATTTCTATGTTGACTTTCTAACACGTATGTAATACAACAGATACCACAGAAAACACAGGCTTTTTACACACACTGAAAACATCACACTTTACATCTGCCAATGATTTGCAAGCACTGCACAAAAATCCATCAGGGCAGGTTGGCGGTGGAAAGCATTGAGCTGGTGAGCTTCATAAAAAACAGAAAGGACATGGCTGGCATTATAGCGGCTGAAAGCATGACCCTTGTGCGCGTGTGCCTCAGTCATTGTCCTTGACTCCTGGCGCGGTTCGACCATTATTTGCGGAACACCTGATTTCTCCATTAAATCTCAGGCTGACCAGGTCATTCAATTCCAGGGGCTGGCCTCTCCGTCTTCAGCCAAGCTCGACTAATGGGCTGAGGGGGAAGAGGGCTGAAGGTCTTGGACTGTGAGGGGGTCCGGGCTGTGTGGTCTCTCTCTCTCTCGTTCTCTCTCTCGACACCTGCCGGGCTGTTGACACCGTCATGCGGCGCCAATCGCCTTTTTACATCACCGTTGATTAAAATTAATGGGCCATCCCTAGTGTTGGGGAGCTTATTTCCAATCCATTTATCAGCCGGGCGAGGCCGCCTCGGTGACCCCTGTGCCCCAAACTTTGACAGTTTTAGAACAGTCCTCGCGGCCGTCTCTGCTAAGGTCAGCACTCGGGGCCCAAATAAATGATATCTTCTTAATGACAGAAAAAAGACCGATTCGAAAAACCCTGCTTGCTTTTCTGTAGGGTATTGAGATGGGAAAGGAAAAGGAAATTTCACACCTGGCTACTCACAACCTTAGGTTTAAGTCTTCTGATTGTGAGGCTGTGGCAGGGTTGGGTGAGAGCAGGTCAATATGCATCTGTCTGTTGTATTTATGGTACAATCTATTCTAGAAACGAGTGCAAAACAATTACATAAAGATGATTTTAATGTACTTTACGTACGTTTACTATAAATGAAAGTATAAAGAGGTCGGTGGACAAAAACCTTGTGGCTTTAATTCACAGGTTATAAAGAACAATAAATCTTCACGTATATTGCTGTTCACAAATAAAAGGAAATAGGAAATGCTGGTGGAACATTTCTTACCTACAAAGGAGAGGTTCCTCTCTCTGAGTTTCTCACGCAGGATCTCCTCATGCTCCTGACCGATAGAGCTGATGAAGCACAGTTTAGGAAAAGCAGGTAACTTAAGAGTTCAATTAAAGAATTAAGTGAGCACAGGATGCCTTTCAGTCTCCTTAGAAGCAATTAACTGAGTAAACACGCTTCGACTGATACAGCCGACTCATGCATGCTATTTTAATTTTAAATGAAGAGCAAGAGGGAAAAAGGCAACTTGTCAAATTTGACTCATAAAATGGGGACAATTTTACCTGCATGCAAGGTTGCTATGGAAACGCCCAAGTTACTGAGCAGTGTTGCTGTGGCAACACCAGAAGTGTATACTATTGTCTCTCTGTGTGTGTGTGTGTGTGTGTGTGTGTGTGTGTGTGTGTGTGTGTGTGTGTGTTTTAATATAATATGGATACTTGGGAATAGCAACTGCAATAAAGTTGAGAATCAATAGGATTGTATGTGAAGGTTTTTTTCCCCTCTAGCCACTAAACAATACTTAAGATGAAGATCACATTCACCTGGAATTGCATTTGAAAATGATGAAAAGTGCCACAGTGCATTAAATGGTATACTTAATGCAAAAGAACAGCACAAGAAACTTTAATATCAGATGTGCACTGGGTCAGGAAAATGCCACTCTGTAATATCAAACTAGAACAGTATATAGTATTTTCTTCAGGTTGTTGATATTTATTTGACTGATAGGTACTTAACACTTCAATTTATCAGATCAGGTCTGATTTCATGCTTAACTCCTGCTAAATGAGCTCATGTGCCTTTCCGCAGAGACACGCCACTGAGACGAGTGACTGCCTAGGTCATTAAGGGGACGTCTGGGTGCAGGCACTGGAGCAAGTCCCCTGATGTCATGGTGCAGCTCCAGAAGAAGAGCGAGTAGGCTGGTTTGATGAACCCTCAGAGGAAATGCAAGTGACTGAGGAATAAAGCTGGAGGGAGAGGTGTGAAAGGAGGTAAAGAGGCAGGACGATTATGGTGGGCAGGGTGGGACAGGGTTCAGTGGCCAAGAACAGACAAGCCTAGCACGGTCCCCAGCTGCCTGGTTCTAAACAGCCTGCAGAGTGACCAATACCACCTCCCTCTCTCACAATCTCAATCTCTTTCCATCTCTCTCTCTCACACACACACACACGTCTCATGGGTGCAGTATTTAGATGATTACCCATTTCTGACAGCCCATAACCGTCCGTCTCCTGTTCTCTGATCACTCCGACTGCATTGCTGCACTGAAAAATGGCTGCAGCCAGAAGCACAAGCTTATGAGTGCGTATGTAAGAGCAGTATGAACGTCTTGAATCGCCTATAGTCAGATTTGATTTTGCATTTAAGCAGCCAGAGAGTGTATTCATTAACTGCTGAGAAATTTGATGATGAAAATGCCATGTTCAAAAAAAAACACAGGCAACAAGGATATAATGTAATGTAATACTATACCCAGCATTTTCTTTTTTGCTTTTGAAAAACATTCAAACAGCACTTTAGCTCCGTCCTCTGCCATGTCTCGTGTTCAGAATGCTCTCCGTAAACTCGGATTTGCTTCCTAAAGGGGTTTGAATCGTGTTCTCATTGCAATCAAGCCACACCAGAGTGCTCTTGGAAGTGGACTGAGAGCATGTCTGACAGGCAGTCTCTTCACATATGCACGATTTAGTCCATATGAATTGAACCCTGCTGCTCTGCAATCTTTGGTGTGGTTCTTAAAGCAGGTAAGACCACAGCAATTGCACTCTGGTGTGGCCCAAAGCATCGGACTGAGATGGACTAGGTCTGGTTTCATTCAAACTCTAGAACAGTTTGACTGCTTTGTGAAAGCAATTTGACCCTCAGTTGACCAAACACTGCTTTGTACTGTAGTTTATAAAGAGCATTTTTTTTTACATGCTGGTAAGCTGATATATGAAGAGAAATAGAGCTAAAACTCTGTAGGAATACAATGTACTCTGAAAAACAGCTGGATTTCTTGACCAGAAACATAGAAGATGCTGGATACAGTTTACAAATGTTTTTAAACACGTTAATCATTCGTTAACCATTAATTCGTTCTCCATGCTGAGTTGAGTTCTGTGATTTTTACTCACTCTTATCAAAGCTTGAACTATTTCCATTGCAGTATTTCTGAGCACTGAATAAAATAAAAAGTATTTTTTTCCACCTCTGACCCTTTCCACATGCCACTGCACATTTGGATACAGTTTATTGCTACGCACCGATAATGGAGCTGGATACATGGAGAGCAAAGCTCATTAACATGGATATGTGCGTAGCTGTTACATCCAGAAGCCTACTTATTGATGACATCATCAATTTCACAAGGACATCTCTACTATATCACTGCACATAAAACAGTTTAGGCTCAAGTCCCAGACATTCCACAGTGGATCATTTTACTTTCCTGCTATAGACCTTAAATTAAAACTATAAGGAAATCAAAATGACCCTGATGCTCATATTCAAGATCCTTTCAACAAACTCAAGAGCGTACAGCTGTGTATCTAATGCATTAGATTTAGGATGGTTCCCTTCAGATTGTGGTTCCAAGTTTCTGACTATTTTGTTTTGTTACTGTCACATCTGACTTGTTTATTAGGAACAAGTGAAATCTCTATGTGGATTTCAATGTCTGTTAAAAGAGACATAAATAAAATTGAACTGAATTAAAACGGTCGGTAAAACTGACTCAAATTGAATAGAGTAAAAAAAAAAAAAAAATGTAGTTATCATAATGATTTAGGCATCTCTGATTCTAACAACAGGTGAGAAATGGAACAAATGCAATGTGTAAAAGAAGAAAGACTGAAGAAAGAAGGACAAAGGTCTATCGTAGGTGACCTGACCAGTACTCCCCAAGCTGCTGATAAATCTCAGCAAATGAGTTAAAAGGGATTTGACTTCAAAATCTGTATAAAGTGAATTTGTGAATGAAAAGCTGGCTTGGAGAGGTCCTGCTTCCTGACTGCATCTCAGCTCAGACAGCCATGTCAGCTGTGTCCGCTATACTGAAATGATGTATAAATGAACGAATGATAAAAGAATGATGCGCTGCTTAACCTAACACACCCACACCCACACCCACACACACACACACACACACACACAACTTCAGGTGAAGCTCGACACATCTCATCTTCGTGAATAGCTCCTCGTCAACTTTAGACTTAAAATTTTATGGGAAAGGATACTGTTTGATGCAGTCGACCAGCGGTCCATAACAGCAGTCATTTATGGTGCACTGAAAAAGAGGGGGAAGAAATATTGCCACATGGCTAAAGGGGGGTAGGGGGGTTGAAGCAGGGCTCTGTGCACCCGTTAAACAGATACCATGAAGGGAGGCAAACACTGGATATAACTTCATGCCACGCACCAGTACAGACGCTCGCATGATGCTATTAGCAAATATGAGACGCTGGATTACTTACTGAAGATGGGTTTGTGGCTAGTCAAGTTAATTAACATGCATATGTGCAAACATCCTGGCACATACTGATGACATCATCAGCTTTACACGGACAGCTCGGCCGCATCATTAGTCACTAGTTTAGTTTACATTTACAGTATATTCAATGCATAAAGGTGATCGAGATGCTGAATGTACCTGTTCCACGTGTCTGGCTAGATGCACATCTGGAATTAAAGATGGCTCCCGCAACATGCTGTTCAGGACTTGTTTGGATGCTGAAAATAATAATCATTTTTTTAATATTTCAGAAACAATATCACTGCTTTGTAACTAGAGCTTAACAGACAGCCAGGAAAGAAACCTCTTGCCCCAAGTGACTAGGTCATGGCACTGATAGATCACTGTTAGCGCAGCTATAGACGCAAATACCATATTTTACACCACTTACTCTGACATGTTCCGTACTCAATTGGGTGGAAGCTCAGAGCCGAGTGAGATTTTGCGCAGATAAATGCTTCAGTCGTGTTATGAAGGATGAATATTTTGCATCTCTCACCCCATTCCAGCAGCACGAACGTTATAAATCACATCGGTAGGCCATTGGATTGATTTCTTATTACTGCAAAGGCAAAAATCCCTAAGTCATTTTTCACGCACATTCCGATTAAATGGATTGTATCGCCGTGTGACGAAATGGCGGACGTGCACGGTTCTAATGATGTATACATGTGGTCATGAAGAATTGCTGCTGCTGCCTTGACACTTCCAGGAACGTTTCTATCTTCTAAAGAAGAGTGGTGAGAGAGAAACTGAGGTAGAGATAGAGAGCAGGCATCAGAGATTTGGTCCCATAGCAGATTTTAGGAATACAGGAATGATTAGAGGAAAAGAGATGTGATGAAATAAAGAAACACTTGAAGCACTGCTTTCAGGTCCCTCCATGATCTTCATACCATGCATGCTGTTATTAACCATAAACCTCTTTCTCTCTCACTCTCTCTCTCACTCTCTCACTCACTCTCCCCTTCCAGCTCTCTCTGAGGTGCTGCTCCACACGTCTCATTCCAAACCCCAGGTGGAAAAATGACAAATACGAGGTGTACGCTGTGATCTGCCGCTGCTAGAGAGACAGAACAAAGCCCAGTCAGCACTCCTCTCTCCCTCGCCGGAGCCGAGCCCAGGCCTGTGAGGCACCTTATTTCTCCTCTCATTTTTCTCAGAGATTGGTACCTTCACAACGCAGATCTATACAGCGCTCCTGTGCTGCTCGCCACTGAAGAAAGAGGGTTATATTTTCCCCTTGAGTTAGGACACCTCATGACAAATGATAATGGATAATCAATAAAGCGGGAAATATGAGGCAGCAAACTTTATGAAGCCACGAGACATATTACTCCC